>NW_028261387.1:90286358-90448858 GCF_051295495.1 Thamnophis sirtalis
AGAAAGAAAGAAAGAATCAGGTTATCTTTGTCTGCCACATATAACATAATAACCGAAAAACAAGGGACCTTGGAGGTCACCTAGTCCAACCCCTTACTCAAGCAGGAGATTGTGTGTACCATTTCAGCCAAGGGGCTGTCAGAATCAGATTGACTCTTTCTTTCTGCGCCAGCTCACAAGCGCCGCAGCTTTAATTTCCATTTGGTCCCTCTGCGAACCTCAAAACTACTTGGATGTGTGAAACAGACGGAGTTTAATGAAAATTGTAATTAGAACCCTGCAGTGTTCACCTCTGAAGCAGTACCGGTAATTTACATTACAAATCAAGGCGATGTCAGGGAAATGGAAGGTGATTCATCAGAGACTGGCTGAGGGAAGTGAAGATGGGCTGAGCGAGGCGGGAGGAGGATGGGATCCAATAAAGGATTGCTTCTCCCGATATAATAAATACACCCGCCTTTCTCTGCCACCAGATGAGGTGGTTTCCATACAGGATGCTAATCGTGCAACGTCATGCATATTTATTTGGAACAAAAGCTCTGATCGGCTCACATCCTTCTTTTTTCTGCCAGAGGTGTGTCACCCCTCCAAAATGCAAAGATACGTAGAAGATCCAAAAATGTTTTATTCTTTTCCAAAATGTTTCACGCTTGAAACATTTGGTGTTGTCCATCCTTAATGCCCAGTCTGGGAGAGATAATGCTCCAGAACACCTGAAATGGGAAGTCCAATTTAATTTCCAATTTTAATAGATTTTGTATGCCGCCCAATCCCGAAGGACTCCGGGCGGCTTACATAAAAACAGTTTAAAAGTATTTTTAAAAGTTTAAAATACAAGACAGAAACAAATTAAAAGAAGGACACAACATGAACTCGATCTTAATGGGGCTGGAGGTCAATTCAGATCAACAGCCCCAGGCCTGCCGGAACAGCCAGGTCTTAACAGACTTACGGAAGGCCGAGAGAGTGGGGAGGGTCCGGATCTCAGGGGTTAGATCGTTCCGAAGGGCCGGGGCAGCTACAGAGAAGGCTCTCCCCCGAGGAGCCGCCAGACGACACTGCGTTGTCGACGGTACTCGGAGAAGGCCCGCCCTGTGCGATCTTATCGGGCGCTGGGAGGTATGTTGCAGGAGGCAGTCACGGAGATATCCAGGTCCTAGGCCATGTAGGGCTTTAAAGGTAATAACCTTTAAAGCCCTACATGGCCTATTTGTATCCCCTTCCCCACTTTTGGTTGTTAGCCGTCCCGAGTCCCTCGGGAGTGGGGCGGCATACAAATTAAATAAACAAAAAAACAAACAAAAAACCAGCACCTTGAAGCGTGTTCGGAGACCAATAGGGAGCCAGTGCAGCTCGCGGAGGATAGGTGTAACATGGGTGTACCTAGGTACACCCAATATCGCTCGCGCGGCTGCATTCTGGACCAATTGTAGTCTCCGAACACTCTTCAGGGGCAGCCCCATGTAGAGCGTGTTACAGTAGCCGAATAGAGGACTCTTATAGTCAAATAGAGCAGTGTTTTTCAACCTTGGCCACATGAAGATGTCTGGACTTCAACTCCCAGAATTCCCCAGCCAGCGAATGCTGGCTGGGGAATTCTGGGAGTTGAAGTCCAGACATCTTCATGTGGCCAAGGTTGAAAAACACTGAAATAGAGGACTCTTATTTGCATCCATGAACATCAACTAGCAGTCAGAACATATGAGGAAAACTCTTTAATTACACAACACGTAGACAGACTTCACCGCAGCTTCAACTGGGAAACTGTGAGCATCCTAGACCGAGCTAAGTCTCAAAAAAAAAAGCTAGACAATTCCCAGAAGCCTAACTCTCAGACAAATCAGCCATCCACAGGCACATAGAGATAAACAATGTCTACACACCGTTCAAAAGAGACAAGCGAAAAGCCAAAAAGGAAACAAAAAGACGAAATCTCATTCTTGCCAGCAATTAACACCCACATAAGCAGAAATCAACAAAAAGATTAATACTAGACCAACAATCAAGGAGTCAACAATACCCCAATCAAGAAACTACTAATTCAGTCAAACAATTAAACAGTAAACAACAGCCTAATCAAGGAACCAGCAAGAACACTGACAGGGCAAACCACTAGTATGTTAACGAAGAGCAAACCTACTCTCTTCTAACAACTGATGATGTTACCTAATTTGGTAATCAAACGTCTGTAAGAAAACAACCCAGCTCGGAGAGCACCAAATCCAACCCAGAGTTACAAGTATTACAAGTATTCTCTTCTGTCTACCAACAGATCCTTGGTGGCACAGTGGTTAAAGTAAAGTACTGCAGGCTACTTCTGCTGACTGCTGGGTGCCTGCAATTTGGCAGTTCGAATCTCACCAGGCTCAAGGTTGACTTAGCTATCCATCCTTCCAAGGTGGGTGAAACGAGGACCCAGATTGTTAGTGGCAAGAGGCTGACTCTGCAAACAGCTTAGAGAGGGCTGTGAAGCCCTGTGAAGTGGTATATAAGGCTAAGTGCTATTGCTATTGTATATTTGCATTTTATTTTGGATACATGGTTTTGCCTCTTCCTCTTGTGAACATCGCTCTGTTTGTGTGTCCCCCCCTAAAAGACTACAAACTCCATGATCACGAGACATTTAAAGAAGCATGAGTATCTTCCCTTTGACTATGAAATGCTTAGGTCAAGAAGTGATCGCTTGTCATTATAAGCATCTCTGCAGTCTTTCCCCGTGCTTCTCTAAGACGAAAGTTGGATCCAGAGGTGGGTTTCACAGAGGTTTACCACTGGTTCATTGCGTACGAGCTCACTTCGTGAGCGTGTGTGCCTTCCGTGTATGTTCAAAAAAATTTCGAACCTATTCTGTGGGCATGGCCTCCTTTGTGGGAGTGGCTTGCCGGCCATGTGACCTGGTGGGAGTGGCTTGCCAGCCATGTGTTTTGTTTCTCTCTCTCTCTCTCTCTCTCTCTCCTTCCTTTTGTCTCTCTGTCCCTTTTTCCTTTTTTTCTTTCATCTCTCTCTCACTTTTTCTTTATTTTTTTATTTTTTTTATTTCTTTCTTTCTTCCTTTCTTTCTTTCTCTTTCCCTCTCTGTGTGTCTGTCTGTCTGTTTGTCTGTCTGTTTCTCTCTCTCTCTCTCTGTGTGTGTGTGTGTGTGTGTGTGTGTGTGTGTGTGTGTGTGTCAGTGGTGGGTTTCAAAAAAATTTGGAACCTCTTCTGTAGGTGTGGCCTGATTTCCGGGTCCACTGGTGGAACCTCTTCTAACCAGTTCGGTAGATTTGACAAACCGGTTCTACCGAACTGGTGCAAATTGGTAGGAACCCACCTCTGATGTGTGCAGACTTGCACTTGGCTTGCCCACGTGCCTTGCACGCGTGTGTGTGTGGCATTGAAAATGTGGCTAAATAGGAGAGCATAGAACTCTCCTAAATAGGAGAGCATAGCACCACCCCATCCCACCCGGGGCAGGGGGTGGGATGGGGTGGTGGTACCACACGCAGGTCGCGGCTACCAGTTCTCCCGAATCGGCCTAAACCAGCTAAATAACACCTCTGGTTGGCTCTCAAAATCACATTCTGAATGGTGAAAAGTCATGTCAATCGCTCAGTGAAATAGAAAGGAGAGTTACAGAGCAGGAGGCAGAAATATACAAATTAAGACCATGGAATGTGAAGGCTGGGATCTTCTAATCTGGTGAAGCAAACACTGAGCATGCATGTCTCTTGTTCTCTGGACAGGTAGTCCTCGACTTAAAGCGGTTCATTTAGTGACTGTTCCAACAGCGCTGGAAAAAGTAACTTATGACCATTTTTCTCTCACTTATGACTGTTGCAGTCACATGATCAGAGTTCAGACACTTGGCAACAGAACTTGTATTTATGATGGCTGCAGCGTCCTGGGGTCCTTCGGTTATTACCTTTTGCGACCGTCTGACAAGCAAAGTCAATGGGGAAGGCGGATTCACTTAAAAACCGGGCGTGGCTTGTAAATGCCAGTGGTGGGATTCAATAGCAATAGCAATAGCAGTTAGACTTATATACCGCTTCATAGGGCTTTCAGCCCTCTCTAAGCGGTTTACAGAGTCAGCATATTGCCCCCAACAACAATCCGGGTCCTCATTTCACCCACCTCGGAAGGATGGAAGGCTGAGTCAACCCTGAGCCGGTGAGATTTGAACAGCCGAACTGCAGAACTGCAGTCAGCTGAAGTAGCCTGCAGTGCTGCATTTAACCACTGCGCCACCTCGGCTCACTTAGGTTTACCATCGGTTGGCAACTATGAGCATGTGTGTGAGCACACGCCTTCCGCACATGCATGCTGCCTTCCGTGCATGCGCTTTGCTCGCATGCACGGGGCGGGCTGACCCATAGTTCGCCGTTACTGGTTTGGGCAAAGTGGTCTGAACCAGCTGAATACTACCTCTGAGGGATTCCCTTCAGAACTGTTGCAAGGAAGGTTGTAAAATAGGGGTAACTTCAGGAGTGGGTTTCGGTTCCCATTGCAACGCTGCAACAGAAGCCAGGTGTGCACCACGGGGACATGCGCTACGCATGCATGCATGCACACCCACCACCTGCAATGCTCCAGCTGCTCAGCAGAGCATCACACAGGCGCCGTACGCTGTGCGTGCATGCACAGATGGCCCATTTCCTTCAAACACAGGTAAGGAACGTGGGCGGGCGGGTTCTCCAAAGCACCAGTACAGTACAGTGGCTGCTGCTTCCAGCAGGCACCGGTACGGATGTACCGGAGCGTACCGCCTGCAATCCACCACTTGGGTACTTTAACAAAAGGCTCCCTTCGCAACGGAAATGTCGGACTCAATTCTGGTTAGAAGTTGAGGACTATCTATACGCTCAAAAGGGCTGAGAACAGAACCTGCCTGGCCCTGATTTGGCTGTACATTTTGGGAGTTGTGTACATTTGGAATAGTTTTCAGACTGGAATTCAGCAAAAAGCAAAACCAAGGGAAGAGCCTGGTATTTCCCCTTCGAGAAAGTGCATTTTGCAACAGCGCAAAGATCAGGCAGTGATAAAATAATGTCTGTTGCACACACACACACACACACAAAACAGGAAAGCTATATGATGATCTTTGTGTTTTCATGAATATTTACCCAGCGGAACTTTTTCCATTCTCCCAATGGCTCAAAAGTGGCCAAAGTCCAAATTTCCTTTAAAAGCTCTCTGAAGCTCATTTATTGCCTTGAGATCTTGTCTTTCTCGGTTGAAAGACAAGGTGGTAAACAATTAAAACTTCAAGCACCGATTGATTCACTCTCAATTAAAGTCCCGGCAAGAGAGAGAGAGAGAGAGATGGAGGGAGGGAGAGAGAGAATTTGGCTGCTGTTCTAAAGATAGTAACAGAGTGACAGAGTTGGAAAGGATCTGGGATGTCTTCTAGTCCAATCTCTTGCTCAAGCTGGAGATCCAGCACCAGGAGAAGTGGGTTTCACATAAATTTACCACCGGCTCGCCGCACACCAAAAATGTGAGTGCACATGTGCACATGCTCGCTTTGTGAGTGTGCGCGCCTTCCGTGCATGCACTTTGCTCATGCACATGTCTTGCATGCATGCATGTGACTTAGAAAACATGGCTACTGTATTTTTCGGAGTATAAGATGCACCTTTTTCCCTCAAAAAAGAGGGTGAAAATCTGGGTGCGTCTTATACACTGAATACAGCATTTTTTGCCTCCTGAAGCTCCTCCCCCTTCACCAAAATGGCCTTTAGGAGGCTTCCAGAGTGCTCCTGAGGTCTGGGGAGGGGAGAAATGAGCAAAAAAGGGGCTGTTTTGCCAACAGCCCCCAGAAGCACTCTATAAGCTCCCTAAAGGCTATCCATGCCCGTTTTTTGACAAAAAACGGGCTGTTTTTTTCTCATTTTTGCCCCCCCCCCGGAGCACTCTACTTGGGACCATACAACTGTCATTAATACATGCCAGTTGCCAAGTATCATGTGACATGGGGATGCGGCAATGGTCGTAAATGTGAAAAACAGTCATAAGTATGAAAAATGATCATAAGTCCATTTTTTTCGGGCCATTGCATCTTTGAATTGCCACTAAATGAATGATTGCAATTCGAGGACTACCTGTATAGATACTAAGTGGGGAATTTTGGGATTTGCACACATATTAAAGTTGCCAAGATTGAAAAACAATGTTGTGGATTCTTGACTGACATCCTTGTTTAACAGTGTAAAAATCTAGAGCAGTGTTTCTTAACCTCGGCCCCTTTAAAATGTGTGAACTTTTAACTCCCAGAATTCCCTAGCCAGCCATGCTAGCTGGGGAATTCTGTGAATTGATCCTAAAGTGGCTGAAGGTGATCTAGAGAACACATATTAGATTATGAGAAAGCTTTTGATAGAGTTGCTTGGGATCATTTTAAATGGGTTTTCAACCACTTGGGAATTCTCTATTTTTTTTATACTGCATATCCATAGTTCCTAATTGAGTTATTTTTTTATAAATAGGATACTACCCTATTGGCTAAATTCAATTTTCAGTTTTCTTCAAAAATGTCCTCTTTCTGCTTTTCTTGATAATTTGGTTTGGAATTTCTTTCTTGGGTCTCTGAATATATCAAAGAAATCATAATAGCAATAACCGAATATGCGTTATAGTTAAAAGAGAATAGTGTATTACATTTTTAGAAACAAGGCAGAAATTCTCCTTAATATGATTTTGATATTATGTGAGTTTCATACACTGTTGCATTACTGTATTCTATAAAAAGCCATAATCAGATTTAACACTATTGGGCCATAATAATCATTTTGACATATTTGAAGATTGATGGTTTCAGCTTTTGTTTAACTTGGCATAAATATCCCTACAACATTAGCTATACTGCTAAAGTGGAACAATATTCCTACGCTGATACCAATGCGAGGAAATAGAGATAGATGATCTGGCATTCTTTGAGTATTTGGGGTAAGAGAAATGCGATTAAGATTAATTTAATTTACAGCAGATTTATTTATCAAGAGCTCTTCTTGTTTCGTTCCCACAAGTGGGAAAGTAAATGTAAATATGATCAATTTCACCCTTCCCCCACCTGTCAAGCGCATCGTTCCAGAATCACACTGTAAAAATTAGAACGATTTATTATGCAAAAGTGGATTTAATTTAAAAATTGAAGATTTATTGGTGGGCTTTTCTTCTTGGGTGGGTTTTTTCCCCCCAGCCTGGACATTGGCGGGAAAAAGCATTTTTCAGAATTCAACTTTTCTTTAGCTTCAATTTGTGAACTACCGTATTTTTTGGAGTATAAGACGCACCGGAGTATAAGACGCACCAAGGTTTTGAAGACGCAAATTTTTTTAAAAAAAGTGTTTGCACTCTGCAAACCTCTCAAAAACGGCCCGTTTTTCACGAAAACGGGCCTGTTTTTTTTTTAAAGGGCATGAATAGCCTTTAGGAAGCTTGTAGAGTGCTCCTGGGGGTGAGAGGGGCAAAAACGAGCAAAAGATGACCCATTTTCACTCATTTCTGCCCTCCCCAGCCCCCAGGAGCTCTCTGAAAGCCTCCTAAAGGCTATGCATGGCCATTTTGATGAAGAGGGTGGGGTTTCGGGAGGCCAGAAATGCTGTATTCAGTATATAAGACGCACCCAGATTTTCACCCTCTTTTTTGAGGGAAAAAATGCTTCTTATACTCCGAAAAACACAGTAAGTTTTAACCTCATTAGAATCCTAGCCAGGTTTGGCTTTTGTATAATTTCAGAATCCATTTCAATAACTGGACTTAATATCGCAAGAGAGACGTGTAAAGAATTGGGTTGTGGATAAATAGCTGAGCCTTTTTATACAGGGCCCAGATATCTGAGGGTTTGGGCAATCCTCTAGCTAGGATTCTGCCCAGTTCGGCAAACCCCCGAAAGCCACACCTGGCTGGCCATGCCCACCCTGCCCCTCCCCTCCCAGGTGTCTCCACACACGGCCTGTTCGTTATGCCAGATAAGTGCAGGGCCTGCACTGAGACTGCGGAGGGGAGGAGGAAGGGCCTACAGGGGGTTATGGAATTCCAGAAACGGGCTTGTTCCCAGCCTCCGGACCCCAGGGGAAGTACTTTTCACCCTCCCAGAGGCTCGAGGAAAGCCTACAGAGCAGTGGTGGGTTTCAAAAATTGTTCGAACCTACTCTGTGGGTGTGGCCTCCTTTGTGGGAGTGGTTTGCCGCCCATGTGACCGGATGGGAGTGGCTTGCCGCCAATGTGACCAGATATGAAGATGCCAACGACACTTGTCAGAACCACCTTAAATTACCTCTCACACAGCACTGGCATGCATAAGAATATGATGTAAACTTGTTTTTTAAAAGGCATCTTTGGTTTGCGTTAAAACAACTTCAACACACGCAATGTTCCGATTGCACCACAAACGCAGTAGTCATCCTTACCTTTCACAGAGGCACTGAATTTTATAAATAGGAGCATGATAGAGTAGAATAATCATATCCAAGGACCAGTGGTGGGTTTCAAAAAGTTTTGGAACCTCTTCTGTAGGTGTGGCCTGCTTTCCGGGTCCACTGGTGGGACCTCTTCTAACTGGTTCGGTAGATTTGACGAACCGGTTCTACCGAATAGGTGCGAACTGGTAGGAACCCACCTCTGCTACAGAGCCTGGGGAGGACAAAAAAGCACACACACCCCCACGGTGGTGCAGGAGGCCGACTAGGCCACACCCTCCATGGCCACGCCCACCCAGCAACAGGTCAGCGAACCCATTGCTGTAATTTTTGAAGCCCACCCCTGGGTAACCTTGATTTTTTAAAACACTGTTTTAAAGTAAATTGATCCTCTCATGTCACTGAACCAAGGGAGATTAGATGAAGCTGCTTTTAAAATTCTTTTCTGTAATTTAAATCTAAATTATGTTCCAGTTATTAGATCAATCCTTTCTTCCTTCCCTTCTCATTCCTTCCTTCCTTCTGTCCTTCCTTCTTTACTTCCATTCCTCAAGATTACCCTTCCTTCCTTTCCTCAAGATCACCCTTCCTTCCTCTCCTCTCCCTCCTTTGTCTTTCTTCTCTCCCTTCTCCTTCCTTCCTTTCTTCCTTTCCTCAAGATCATCCTTCCTTCCCTCCTCCCTCCCTTCTTAGTCTTTCCTTCCATCCTTCCTTCCGTCCTTCTTCCTTCCTTCCTTCCTTCCTTCCTTCCTTCCTTCCATCCTTCCTACCTTCCTTCCGTCCTCCCTCCCTCCTTCCTTCCCTCCCTCAACCCACTGAACCCATTTTCCTAAAAAGCTGAATAGATACGGTATTAACCATGTACAGTTTGTGGAAATGCAACTTGTATTAACGTTTTTATCAAGTGGCGCAAAGCTGCTTTCTTCTGATCTCAAAGTTGAAAGGGAGGCAGACAAAACAAAAATATCAAGATATTAGCCATGACAGCCTTGATTGAAGGTCATCATCTATTTGAAAACATGTCCTGTTTTGAGATCTATGAGAATTAACTGCAGCCAATAAAAGTTCAGAATTATTAAGAAATTCACACAAAGGTTGCAAAAAGGAAAATCAAATTTTAAGCAAGACTCCGGCAATCTATTTCATATGTACTATTCACGAAAATAGTAGTAGTAGTAGTAGTAGTAGTAGTAGTAGTAGTAGTAGTAGTAGTAGTAGTAGTAGTAGTAATTAATACTATATCTGAGACTGCAGTTAGATTTATAGTCTAAGAACAGCAGAAATTTAAGAATTCGAGCCCCAACCAAAAACCTTAAATTAATTAACCCCTATCAGTTAATTAACCCCAACTAACATGCTAATTAACCCCAACTAACCCCAATTAATTATAAGTTAATTATGCAGGAAAGATATGTTTTGGGTATACTGGAAACCCAAGGATTGATTGCAATGGTCTCAGTGCTGGGGGTGCAAATGCAGAGTTCAAAGATGAAATCATGCAATCTGATTTTCGTTTCATCCCTGCATATTAGAGCAGAGTTGGGTTTCAGATTTGAAAGCAAAAAAAAGTAGTGGGAATTTTCAGGGAAAGATACAACTCCTTTAGGGAATTGCTCTTATGGGCTCTTATGTGTTTCCCTGGGCCCTGAAAAAGCACCTTGTTCACTCACAACAGCACTGAAAAAACTGACTTATGGCCGTTTTTCACACTTGATTTGATTGATTTGATTTTATTACATTTATATGCCGCCCTTTTCCCCAAGGGGACTCAGGGCGGCTCACAATTCAAATCGGGGGGGGGGGTACAGACAAGAAATAAAAGACGGAACATAACAATACATAATTTAAAAACACACAGCAGTCATACCATTCGAGGCGGGGGGGCAACAGCTCTTTAGCCCCAGGCCTGTCGGAACAGCCAGGTTTTAAGGGCTTTGCGGAAGGCCTGGAGGGTGGTGAGGGTTCGAATCTCCACGGGGAGTTCGTTCCAGAGGGTCGGAGCAGCCACAGAGAAGGCTCTCCTCCGGGTAGTTGCCAGTCGGCATTGGCCAGCGGATGGAATTCGGAGGAGGCCTAATCTGTTGGATCTAATCGGTCTATTGGAGGTAATTGGCAGCTTACGACTGTTGCAGCCATGGTCACGTGATCAAACTTCAGACGCTGGACAACTGACTCATATTTATGACCAGTGACGTGCGGTGAGGTTTACGGCTGGTGAGGCAGTCCTCTGCTAGGGGGATGCCGCGGACACAGAGAAAGAAAGCTGGCGGGCTGCCCTCCCTGCCTCTCCTACCCCCTTCCCTCTCTTCACTCACAAACAAACTCTCTCTCAAATTAAGAGAGAGTTTGTTTGAGTGAAGAAACAAACACACACACACACACATGCACACACACGCACACAAAGTTGCACCAGGAGGACTAATTTTGAATTCCTCCCCCTCCCTCCGACCCACATACCTTTTCCAGCTGTTTCACAGAGGATTTCAACTCTGCTCTTGCCTGCCATCATGAAAATGTGAAAATGTAAAAGGAAAAAGGCAGGAGCTGCTGAGGTCAGGCTGGGCTAGTTGCTGCCAGAGTCACCGTGTGGATGACTATGCTTATCTGTTTAAAAAAGCATCTAAAAAAGTGCCCTCTACAGGAGGAGGCAAGAGAACCACGTGCCTCATCTACATAAGGAATTTTTCGGCTTTTAACCCTTGCTTAACTCTGCTCGAGTGATCATAAAGTCAGACTAGATGAGGCACGTGGTTCTCCTGCCTCCTCCTGTAGAGGGTGCTTTTTTAGAGGCTTTTTTAAACAGTTAAGCACTAAGCAGAGTCATCCACTGTGACTCTGGCAGCAACTAGCTCAGCCTTTTTCCTTTTACATTTTCTTTTCTTTTCATGATGACAGTGGTGAGGCTCTGCCTCCCCTGCCTGCACGTCACTGTTTATGACGGTTGCAGTGTTCCAAGGTGAGGACCTTTTGCGACTTTCTAACAAGCAAAGTCCATGGGGAATTCGCTTAACAACTGTGTTGCTAACTTATCAACTGCAGTGATTCGCTGAACAACTGCGGCAAGGAAGGTCATAAAATGGGGCAAAACTCATTTCATAATTGTCTTTCTTGTTTAGCAATGGTCATTGTGGTCATAAGTCAAGGAGTAGCTGCATTCTGGAATTCTTTTCAGTGTTTCTTTATTTTCCAGTCTGTATACCTATAGGTACGTGTTCTGACCCCCCCCCCTTCTCCATCCAGTAACGAAAGCCGAGACACGCTTAATGAGAATGTCCTTTCATAACAAGTCCAGACTCTTCAGACTCTCGGTGGCTGAAAGCCAAATAAACAAACAGATAAGGACCTTGGCAGCAAGTCCGACAAACCTTGGCAGCAATGCAAACAAACTCTGGGAGCAATCCAGCCTGCCAAGTTCGTTTCTCTTTAGTCCAAGCGTTGACTTCTACAAGAAGGGCGTGACACAAGCAGTCTCATTTATAGTCTGGAGAGGAGCTTAATGACCATCAGCTGAGCGTAATTACTTCCTGTAATTACATAGTTGTTTTTGACGCCGAGTAGCCCTTCGACGGCGTGCATCCCGGAACAACTCACTGTTGGTTTCTGGATCACTCTCTCTTGTCTCCTCCCCACTGATCCAAGGCTCACGCGCCACCTGGTGGCCAACCAGTCTCTCTGCGCCCTGCTTGGAGTTGGAACCCTGTCCAGGGTCCTCCATATCCTCCAGGGCCAACTCATAGGGCCCCTCGCTGTTGGAGTCTGGTGGCAGCTCCAACAGCTCCTGCTGGGCCACAACAGGTACGTATATGTATATGTATATTTTGATATGTAAACATCATTTTAAAGGTAACAACATCTTTACATGGAGAATGACAAAAAAATCATTTCCCCATTGATTTCTGACTTCTAATTTCCCCCAGGGAAGGAAATCCATTACATCATTGATTAACCACATTTGTAAGGATAGATACACAACAGTTCTAATTTTTCTTCCTCCGCTGTGAGTCTCGCTTTTATTACAACTGATCATAGCAGTAAAACGTGCTTTGTTTCTCCAAGAATCCAACCAAGTTTAAACCTGATCACATCCTGGCCTATAGCAAACCCCATACTTCCTGAACCTACATCCAGAGATGCTAAGGGTTACAGAGTTTTAGAACAGAATAACAAGAGTTGGAAGGGACCTTGGAGGTCTTCTAGTCCAACCCCCTGCTTAGGCAGGAAACCCTGCACCACTCCAGACAAATGGTTATCCAACATCTTCTTAAAAACCTTCAGTGTTGGGGCATTCACAATTTCTGGAGGCAGGTAGTTCCACTGATTAATTGTTCTAACTGTCAGGAATTTTTTCCTCGGTTCTAGGTTGCTTCTCTCCTTGATTAATTTCCACCCATTGCTTCTTGTTCTGCCCTCAGGTGCTTTGGAGAATAGTTGGACTTCCTCTTCTTTGTGGCAACCCCTGAGATATTGGACCACTGTTATCATGTCTCCCCTAGTCCTTCTTTCTATTAAACTAGACATACCCAGTTCCTGCAACTGTTCTTTTCGCATCTTGGGATTGTGTCAATCCTCCCAGGTAAATATATATGTAAATATCTTAATCATCCAGGTTATGGTTGTCCCAAAGGTGCTTTTTTTCCTTTGAAGAAGTTTTATCTCTCATCCAAGAAGCTTCTTCTGCTCTGATTGGATGGACGTCCATCCAGTCAGAGCGGAAGAAGCTTCTTGGATGAGAAGCAAAACATCTTCAAAGAAAAACAAGAAACTCCAGTTGCCTCTTGAAAAAGCACCTTTGGGACCTAAAAGGTAAACCAAAACTGGAAACTAATAGCATGCAAGCAAATGATTCACGGAGGCACTTCTGCTAACTGCCGGCTGCCTGCAATTTGGCAGTTCAAATCTCACCAGAGTCAAAGTTGACTCAGCCTTCCATCCTTCCGAGGTGGGTAAAATGAGGACCCCAGATTGTTGGGGGCAATAGGCTGACTCTGTCAACCGCTTAGAGAGGGCTGGAAAGCACTGTGAAGCGGTATATAAGTCTAAGTGCTATTGCTATTCTTCTGTAGGAAGTTATCACCCAGCCCTCTCCCAGAAAAATGAAATATCCTAGGAAATATTGAAAAGGCAGAATATTTCTCTGGATGTGAAAAGAAAGAAACATGTTTTTAAAAGACAGAATAGTTCCCTGTAGCTTCCTGCCCATCCCCACTTTGTCAATGGGCCATTAAGAAGGCCAAGCTAGTCTACTTTACATAATAAAGAGTTCTCCACTTCAGCTCCAGGGGGGATGGGATTAAAGCATGATAATATTGGCCCCAACTCACCACATGGCATGTGAGAACTCAACCAAACCTGGATTCAAAAACGCAGCCTAGAGAGTTGCCCCTGCATGGTCCCATGGGAGTCTGACAACCAATCAGAATACAAGCTCAAGATCAAAGGCTAGAGAGGGCATAAAACCAGGGACTCAGCATCTCAGTCTTTCTCTTTTCTCCACCAACATTGAAGCATGCGATCACCTTTTCTGTTCAGGGCTCAAGCCATGTGGTCCTGTCCACCATTAAACCATCTTTCCAAGCAGCCTCCATGTTTCCAGTGTCTTTTCCCCTCACTTGGAACTGAACCCAGAAGGACATTTCTTTCATCACTTCTATTATAAGATTATCCTAACAAAAGCTTGCAAGTTTGATTGACACACACACACAGAGACCTTTTATCTTCATAAAAACTAAAGAAGGTCATGTCTGAATCAGATTCAGATTTCTTTCATCTGACACACACACACACACACACACACCCAACAGTGCAAACCTGAGCTACACATTTTCTCTTCTACCACAATCTTTGCTTCCTAAAACTCGTCCACAATCTTTGCTTCCTAAAACAGATCTGCGGTCCACAGATTGCCATGCTGGCTCGAGTTAGCCGTTAATGGCTAGCAGTGCAATCACTAACATTTATGCCACAGTGCTTAAGTAAGTGGTATCTACTCAGGGAAAAGAACCATTTATCTCTCCTGCCACCCTGTGCAATTCGTTTTGGGTCCCCTCTGATCTCCGACCAACACATTTCAACCGCAGGTCCATTATTGCTGGCGTATTTCTGGCCCCCACCCACACACCCATGCTCCAATTAAGCCTCGGCGCACCACCGTTCCTGGTGTGCATCATATCTTCTGCAAATGTGCAGCTGGTTGGTGTGTTTCCACTGCCACTGCTGATGTTCTTCCTCCCCCCATTCCCTGCCTCATGTTTAATTTGAAAGGGAATTGATGGGGGGGGGGAGTTGCAAATGGGCCGGAGGCAAATGCTGCCATTATTATCGAAGCCTGGCAGAAACAGATAAAGGCAATTTTTTTAAAAAAAATTCCAGATCCTTCTTGTCAATCTTCTCTCTCTGTGTGTCTCTGTCTCAGTTTCTCTGTCTCTCTGTCTCTGTCTCTCTGCCTTTCTGTCTCTATCTCTTTCTCTATCTCTGTCTCTCTCTATCTCTGACTCTTCTCTCTGTCTGTCTGTCTCTCTCTCTGTCTGTCTGTCTGTCTCTGTCTCTCTCTCTCTAGTTCTGTCTCTCTGTGTGTGTCTCAGTCTCTCTCTATGTCTTTCTCTCTGCCTCTATCTCTATCTCTGACTCTGTCTCTCTGTTTCTGTCTCTCTCTCTGTGTGTGTCTATCTCTCTGTGTCTCTCTGTCTCTGTCTCTCTCTGTGTCTCTCTCTGTGTGTCCCTATTTGTGTCCCTGTCTCGCTCTTTGTCTTTCTGTCTCTCTCTGTCTCTCTGTGTGTGTCTCTCTCTGTGTCTCTCTCTGTCTCTCTCTATGTATCTGTCCCTGTCTCTCTGTATCGCTCTGTCTCTCTGTATGTGTCTCTATTTGTGTCCCTGTCTTGCTCTTTGTCTTTCTGTCTCTCTCTCTCTGTCTCTCTGTGTGTGTCTCTCTCTGTGTCTCTCTCTGTCTCTCTCTCTCTCTCTCTCTCTCTCTATGTATCTGTCCCTGTCTCTCTGTATCGCTCTGTCTCTGTGTGTGTGTGTGTCTGTTTGTCTCTCTGTCTCTGTGTGTCTCTGTCTCTCTGTAGCTGTCTTTCTGTCTGTGTGTATCTCTCTCTCTCTTTCTCTCTCTCTCTGTGTTTCTGTGTGTGTCTCTGTGTCTCCGTCTGTCCGTCCGTCTGTCCGTCTCTCTCTCTCTCTCTCTCTCTCTCTCTCTCTCTCTCTCTCTCTCTCTCTCTCTCTCTCTCTCTCTCTCTCTCTTCCTCCCCCCTCTCATCCTGGTTCTCAATCACAACTCTGCAAAATTCAAAAAAGAAACAGGAACGGGCGATTGTGACATCGATCCTGGATGCCTCCGGTTGTGTTCACACCACATAATTAATCAGGTCAGCGAAAGGCCTCCATGCTTCATTTGCATAAAATGCTAAGCTGGGATCCCTTTAACAGAGATGAATTTTTCGAAGGGCGAACGTACGGGCCTCGTGCAAACTCAGCCTTTCTGGGCTCGTTTATTTTCCGTACATTGGGAGACTCAAAAAAAAAAAAATGAATCCATTTGGGAACCGGCTTCAACATCTGGAACAGCAGCTGCCGAGGTCTGTCCTGCTCCTCTTAATTCAGAAGGATAACCGGTTTTCTATTTCATGGGGTATTTAACGTTAGATTTGCTGCCTTCTTCTTTTCATCTTTTGCAATATTGTTTTATCCCATTGTAAGCTGCCCGGAGTCACGGGACAGTGATCTGGGTGGCATATAAATTAAGTAAGTAAGTAAATATTCCAGGGTCGGGTGGATTTTGTGGTATACATGATGTACAATAACAATAAAGGCTATACCAGTGATGGCAAACGTTTTCAGCACTGCCATGAGCACCAGACAGCTCATCTTCACGGAGATTCAGAAAACTGAAGACCAGCTGGCCCCATGCACATGCCTGTTTTGGGGGCTATCTTCAAGCTGTGTTGGGGCCGTTTTCAGGCTGATTTTTGGGCTGTTTGCAGGCCATTTTGGCGCATGAAACGGGCCGAAAAATGCTTGTTTTGGGGCTGTTTTGGGGGCCATTTTTTTCAGGGCATTTTCAGGCACTCTGGCACCCCCAAAGGCCAGCGCTCCGGAAACCACAAGAGCAGCTGGCAACAGCGAACGTGCACGCAGAAAGGGCTCGGCGTGCCACCGCTGGCACATGTGCCATGGCTTCGCCATCGCGGGGCTACACGATCCTGATTTCCAATCATGAATTATTTTATTCCGTTTATTTAAAACATTTATTGGGCCATCCGTCTTATAACCAACTCTGTGCTGAAGTTAACACAGCATAAAAGGTTACAGCTATAGAAATTAGAGAGATAAAAGGCATTCTAAATAACATAAAGCATTATCGATTTTTGCCTCTCTTCATTATGCATTCACCTCCAAAGTAACTCTGTTTGATTGTATTTTCCTTGGCTCAAATAATCTCTTTCATCTCTGTTTTCTATGTTTATTACTGGTCTGTGGATTACGGTGACCATGCCTGTGGACGGTTCACCAACAAATGTGCGCTCAACAAAAGCGCGCCGATGAAACTGCGTCGAGAAAACCGTGAGTTCTAAATTGCGCTGACGAATGAGCGCAGAAGCGCGTCGACAACAGCGTGCCGACAAAAGCGTGCCTTCAAGAAACAAGTAATAACCGTGAGTTCTAACCCTAACCCTAAACCTAACCCTAAACCTAACCCTAAACCTAACCCTAAACCAAACCCTAAACCTAACCCTGAACCTAACCCTAAACTTAACCCTGAACCTAACCCTAACCCTAACCCTAAACCTAACCCTAAACCTAACCCTAAACCTAACCCTGAACCTAACCCTGAACTTAACCCTAAACCTAACCCTGAACCTAACCCTGAACCTAACCCTAAACATAACCCTAAACCAAACCCTAACCCTAACCCTAAACCAAACCCTAAACCTAACCCTAAACCAACCCTGAACCTAACCCTAAACTTAACCCTAAACCTAACCCTAAACCTAACCCTAAACCTAACCCTAAACTAAACCCTAAACCTAACCCTAAACCAAACCCTAAACCTAACCCTAACCCTAACCCTAAACTTAACCCTAAACCTAACCCTAAACCTAACCCTGAACCTAGCCCTAAACCTAACCCTAAACCTAACCCTAAACCTAACCCTTACCTTAACTGAAATCGCGCTTTTGTTGGCGTGTTGTTGTGGGCGCATGTATGATGTCGCTGTTTCTCACTGCGGTTTTGTTGGCGCGGTTTTGTGGTACGTGCATTTGTCAGGTCACACCTGTGGACTGGCCTATGGGAACGGTCTTACATTCAATACCATTAAAATGTTAAAGGTTGCATGATAGCGCGGGCGAAAAACTTTGGTTACAACATAGATCTAGTGGATTGGGAAAGAATTTGGAACAGAAATTATAAACTAACACGATCAGCAGCACTTAAAGAAAATATATACAAAATGTTTTCTCGTTGGCATTTATCACCAACATGATTGGCTAAAATGTACCCAAACATGAAGCCGACCTGCTGGAAGTGTAAAAAAAGTACAAGGGACTTATTATCACATATGGTGGACCTGCCCGGAAACACAAAAATATTGGACAAAAATTTGGAAATGGGTGCAAGAAATTACAGGAGAACAGATAAAATACAAACCTCAAATCTTTCTACTGGGAATAATCAAAGGGAAATATACAAAGAAAATTAAGTAATAGCAATAGCAATAGCAATAGCAGTAGACTTATATACCGCTTCATAGGCCTTTCAGGCCTCTCTAAGCGGTTTACAGAGAGTCAGCATATTGCCCCCAACAATCTGGGTCCTCATTTTACCCACCCCGGAAGGATGGAAGGCTGAGTCAACCCTGAGCCGGTGAGATTTGAACCGCTGACCTGCTGATCTAGCAGTAGCCTGCAGTGCTGCATTTAACCACTGCGCCACCTTGGCTCATCTGCTAACTACAGCTAGAATAGAATTTGCCCAATACTGGAAACAAAATAATACCCCCTCGGACGAATTAGTGATAAAAAAAAAACTTTGGACTGTGCAGAGATGGACAAATTAACACTGAAATTAAAAGATAAAGAAGAGTCGGAATATTATGAAATTTGGAACAATTGGTACAAATGGCTGCAAAACAAGAATAAAATTAACTAAGCCAAAAAAAACAATATATATAAATATACATAGAACTGTGTATAAAGGTGTGTAAATATAGAAGCGAAATATTATATACATGTACAGGTATGATGACATAACAAAGTTGATGTAATGACTGTAAAGTGTTGTAGAAGGAGAAAAATAATTTAAAAATCTGCTTTAAAAAATGTCCTTTTGGGACCCGTTGCAAAAGGAAATTTGCTCAAGTCTGGCTGAGAATCCTTTCATAGAATGATCGACTTTAGATTTGCCATGCCCTTCAGATTGGCATACAGGCGGTTCGGATTGGTTCGGGCGAACCACTAGTGGAGATAGCAGGCAATCCTGCCCCTCCTACTGGCGCTATGCCATCCTATTTAGCTCTGTTTTTGAGACCAGGCGCATGGACAGGAAGTGCGCGCATGAGCAAAGGGCGTGCGCAGAAGGCTGGGCACATGTGCAGAGGTGAGCGTGCGCCCGTGGGGTTAACTGATGGAAAAAATAAGTGAAACCCACTGCGGATGCCCTTCAGAGGTGGATTCCTACCAGTTCGGACCGATTTGGCTGAACTGGTAGCTGGAACCAGCCGTGACACGACAAAACCGCGCTCGACTAAAGCGCGCCCGATTAAACCGCGTCGCTGACATCATCAACAGGGCGACAACAGCAAGCGCGGAGAAAGAAGGGCGCTTTAAATAGCGCTTTGAAAGCAAGCCGATTCAAGTTAAGGTAAGGGTTAGCTTTAGGGTTAGGTTAAGGGTTAGGGTTAGGGTTAGGGTTAGGGTTAGGGTTAGGTTTAGGGTTAGGTTAAAGGTTAGGGTTAGGTTTAGGATTAGGTTAAGGATTAGGTTAAGGATTAGGTTTATGGGGGTTAGGTTTAGGTTTAGGGGTTAATTTTAGGTTTAGCGTTTACAGCGTGCTTCTGTCTCCGCGCTGTTGTCGCCCTGTGATGACATCAGCTACGCGGTTTCGTCGAGCGCACTTTAGTCGAACGCGGTTTTGTGGTGGAACCGGAACCAGCAGCGACCCAGGCCTGCCATGCCCCCAAACCAGTTCTCCTATGGTGCCACCATCCTGACATTTGGTTCTGCCCGTGTGCAGAACAATTGCAATTGCACAAATGTATTTTTTTCCTCTTTTTTTCACATTTTTCACACGCACAGACCTATTTTTGTGCAAAGGTGCATAATGTTTGCACGCACCGAACCGGTAGTAATGCTGGGAGCAACCCACCCCTGAAGTGCTTGAGTTTTTCCCAGACAGCCAGCAATCAAGAAATGCATGGGAATCATCCAGATTTGCTACTCGGACTAGATTGTATTTCTTCCTGTTGTTTATTAGCAAGAACACATTATTTGTTTGTCTTTATCTCTCAATCAGGCAAGAATAGGTGGCACCTGGCTCAACAGTAGTAACTGTGAGAGGGATCTTGGAGTCCTAGCGGAATAATAGTGATACAGTCTTCATAAATAGTTTGATAGTGTTGTGGGAATTAGTTGTTTAGCAGAGTGATGGCATGCGGCAGTGGTGGGTTTCAAATGTTTTTCGAACCTACTCTGTAGGTGTGGCCTCCTTTGTGGGAGTGGTTTGCCGGCCATGTGAGCTGGTGGGAGTGGCTTGCCGGCCATGTGTTTTCTTTCTTTCTTTCTTTCTTTCTTTCTTTCTTTCTTTCTTTCTTTCTTTCTTTCTCTCTCTCTCTCTCTCTCTCTCTCTTTCCTTCCTTTTGTGTCTCTGTCCCTTTTTCCTTTTTTTCTTTCATCTCTCACTTTTTCTTTCTTTCTTTAATTTCTTTCTTTCTTCCTTTCTTTCTCTTTCTCTCTTTGTGTGAGTCTGTGTGTGTGTGGGTGTGTTTATGTGTCAGTGGTGGGTTTCAAAAATTTTTGGAACCTCTTCTGTAGGTGTGGCCTGCTTTCCGGGTCCACTGGTGGAACCTCTTCTAACGGGTTCGGTAGATTTGACGAACCGGTTCTACCGAACTGGTGCGAACTGGTAGGAACCCACCTCTGGCATGCGGGGAAAAAACTGTCCTTGTGTCTATAAATGCAGAAACTGCAGGAAACAGCAGGCAAGAAGTAATTCTGTGGTAGAAGACTCCCCAAAGCATTTACCCACGTGGCTTTTTTTTTTGTATACAAAAATACAAATCAAAACAGCCTCTTTGCCAACGATTCTCAAGACCCTGTTATCATGTTCACTCCCACAGTGCCCAGAGTTTAATATAGCCATCCTATCCTTTGTGTATCTGCAGTCCCTGAAAAAGTCTAAATAATTCTCCCTCTCCGGGCCAGGAGCTTCAAAAATTGTTCTTTCCGATGGTTGGTTTTCCCACGACCTTCTCCCCACCCAGCCATCTAACTTTCCCCTGTATTGCAGAACTGGGGGCAGAGATGATCACTCTAAAAATATAATTCTTCTTGAGATGGAAAATTAAAATAGAAACAGGGGGGGAAACACCCCCTCTACTTCTTCTTTTTCTCTGTTCTGTATTAAAGAGGAATGAAATCTCACTTCGCAAGACCCCTTAACAGGTTTTTGGTTTTTTATTTTTGCAAAATAAGAACCGGGGAGTTATGTTAAAACACAGGTAGTCTTCAACTTACAAACATTTGTTTAGTGACTCTTCGAAGTTACAACAGCACTGGGGGGAAAAAGCAACTTTATGGTCGTTTTGCGATCATTGCGACGTTCCCATAGTCACGTGATCAAAATTCAAACACTCGGCGACTGGCTCGTATTTATGACGGATGCAGTTCCCCGGGGTCACGGGTTCCTCTTTTGCGACCTTTTAAAGTCAATGGGGAGGCCAGATTCACTTAACAACCGCGTTGCTAACTCAACAACTGCAGCGATTCACTTAACGCCTGTGGCAAGAAAGGTCATAAAATGGGAGTAAAACTCGCTTAACATCCTTGGGGCATCTTTGGAAAGAGAAGGAACTGGATGGAGGTCTTTCTCTCTGTTCTGTGAGGAACACATCTCAGGTGCTTTTAGTGTCCACCCAGTTCCCACCTGAGGCCACCAAGTTGCACCTCCAGCTTCCTAACTCCGCCCATCAGTTCACGGACTCTCTTCCTTTGGCATAACACAGAGGAAATGACTCAAATGACTTATCTATGGGAAAGTTCGTTCTTATGCAGTCAGAAGTGAACCACCTGATAACATGACATGATCTGAACATGAACCCCCGGGAGCATCACTCTTCTGCCCACAAAAGATTTGCATCTAGTCATTTATTAAAGCAGGTGAAAAAAGGACCACAGGAATGCTACCCCTGCCTGTCACCCGGAGTGGGTTCCAGCAGCCACTACTGCTGGTTCGCTCATGGTTGCACAGCACTATAAAAATGCTTCTGCGCATGGGCAGAAGCCAAAAACGAGAGAGAAAACCAGTTGGGGACATGGCAGGCCTGGGTTGCTGCTGGTTCCAACTACCCAGGCCGCCAAACCACTACCGATTGGGCCGAACCGGTCCGAATCGGTAGGAACCCAACACTGCCTGTTACAACTCTAGTTATCCCTTATATGGATCTGTTATTATTTTAAGTCATTCAGAAACTTCCAAAATGAAACTTGCATGTAAGCCAAAGTGATGGATAGATGGACAGATGACAGACAGGCAGACGGCTAGATAATTATGGATGGATGGATGGATGGATGGATGGATGGATGGATGGATGGATAGATAGATAGATAGATAGATAGACAGACAGACAGATAGATAGATAGATAGATAGATAGATAGATATAGAGACAGATAGCTAGATAATTATGGTAGATAGATAGATAGATAGATAGATAGATAGATAGATAGATAGATAGGTAGGTAGGTAGGTAGGTAGGTAGGTAGGTAGGTAGGTAGGTAGGTAGGTAGGTAGGCTGGCTGGCAGACAGATAGACAGACAGATAGATATAGAGACAGACGGCTAGATAATTAAGATAGAAAGAAAGAAAGAAAGAAAGATGATAGATAGATAGATAGATAGATAGATAGATAGATAGATAGATAGATAGATAGATAGATAGATAGATAGATAGATATAGAGACAGACAGCTTGATAATTATGATGGATGGATGGATGGATGGATGGATGGATGGATGGATAGACAGACAGAAAGACAGATATAGAGACAGACGGCTAGATAATTATGATGGATGGATAGATAGATAGGTAGAGAGAGAGAGAAAGGAAACAGAGAACGAGTGAGAGAGAGACTGAGAGAGAGGGTACGGTAGATAGATAGACAGACATAATTATGATAGACAGACAGAGAGATAGTTGTTGTGATGATAGATACATATGATAGATGGATGCAGTGGTGGGATTCAAACAATTTAACAACCGGTTCTCTGCCTTAATGATTTCTTCCAACAACCAGTTCACCAAACTACTCAGAAAGTTAACAACCGGTTCTTCTGGAGTGGTGCGAACTGGCTGAATCCCACCACTGGATGGACAGATGGACAGACAGACAGACAATAAATAGATATAATGAATATTGGTTGTCATACCCAGAGGTCATGTTTAATACATAGCAGGAATTCTTCCCTACGAACGTCTTACACTATCATCAATCTACTTATCTGAGTGCTTGTGCCTTGGGAAATATAAGCTTGCAAATGTTTTGCACTGTTTGCTGAGAAATGATTTAATGTATTTGGACTGCAGGCTGGACTTTGAATAGTGGTAGTTAGCAAACAGTCCATCTTGATCAGCCAGCAAATATCGAAAAATGAGAAACTGTACTGCTATAGTTCAAGTAAAACATCAGATTAATCGCCCATTTGCGGGTGGGGTAGAGGATGCTTCTGAAATCCCAAAGTCCATTAAATCCAAACGTTTGCCATGCATCCCAGTTGAAATAACTTGTGGTAAAGTCTTGATTTAACGGACCCTTAGTCTGTTAAATGAGGACCAAGTCCGAATAGCAAGCTTGTCCAATGTATCCAAAATCACTCCGGAAAATGGGGCCATGATATTCAAGATTCACTGCACCATGAGTTCAAAGTTTCAAAGTTTAATAGCATTTGTATGCCGCCCAATCCCGAAGGACTCCAGGCGGCTAACAATACAATAAATCAAAAAGAATAGAAGAAAGAAAAGATAGATTTAAAAACACACCATGCACTCCATTCCAAGTGGGGCTGGACCATATTTTGGGGTCAACAGCCCCAGGCCTGCCAGAACAGCCAGGTTTTAGTGGCCTTACGGAAGGCCGAGAGAGTGGGAAGGGTCCGGATCTCTGCGGGGAGATCACTCCACAGGGTCAGAGCAGCTACAGAGAAAGACTTCCCCCAAGTAGTCGCCAAACGGCATTGCCCGGTCGACAGTACCCGGAGGAAGCCCAATCTGTGTGGTCTGAGATGGTCCTTGATTTACGACTGGAATGGATCCTGCTCATCATGGTCAGAAGCCATGACCTTTGTAAAATGTGTCGGACACATGGCCGATTCGATTTTACTACCTTTTTTTGTGGTGCTCATTAAGCAAATCACTACGGTCATTAAGTGAATCCATAATTGTTATGAAAATGTCGCAGTCATTAATAAGTGCTGGGTTTGGGTGAAACCATTGGAAAACGGCAGTCACGTGATTACAGGATTTAGTTCTCTCCTGTTCTATTTTGTCTTCTATTTTCTAGAATACGTTGACACACACAAACACCCTTCTTCTCTTTGACACCAGCCTTGGAAGTACTCAATGCGTGATAAATATGGAGGCAAACAAAGAACGCTCACCCTCACTGTAATCTATGAATGTGCTTGGAACGGAGCAACTTTCCCCTTCTCAAATCAATCATTGTTGGGGGTCACACTCACAACACTTTATTGTCATCCTGACATGGTGACACACAATTGCTGGCGGGACTGGAAACAACAGACAGGGTCAAACATCTCCAACCAGGTGGCCTCCAGATGGGCTCGATCTGCACAATTACAGTATTCCTGAGTGGAGTACATCTGGACGGAGAACAAGTTGGAGAAGGCTGCAGGCCAAGCCCCGGGGTAACGGGGGGATGTCAAAACTTTAGCCAGGAACTCCCTGGGTCTGGTAGCGGGCCAAATGCTTATGCTCTCGCTTGGAAAATTGGGAGTAGTGGAAAGGAGAAACATTCAGACCCAGGCGTTGAGCAAATTATTTAGAATAACCAAATAACACAGTTGGAAGGGGAACTTAAGAGGTCTTCTAATCCAACCCCCTGCTCAGGCAGGAAACCCTGTGCCATTGAAGACAAATGGTTGCCCAATCTCTTATATAAAAACTTCCAGTGTTGGGGCATTCGCAACTTCTAGAAGCAAGCTGTCCCACTGATTAATTGTTCTAACTGTCAGGAAATTCCTCCTTCGTTCTAGGTTGCTTCTCTCCTTGATTAGTTTCCACCCATTGCTTCGTGTCCTGCCTTCAGGTGCTTTGGAGAATAGAATATAGAATAACGGAGTTGGAAGGGACCTTGGAGGTCTTCTAGTCCAACCCCCTGACTAGGCAGGAAACCCTACACCACGTCAGGCAGATGTTAGAATAGAATAGAATAAGGGAGGGTTGGACTGGAAGACCTCCAAAGTCCCTTCCAACTCTGCTATTGTATTATTGTATTGAGAAGTAGAGATAGAATAGAATAGAATTGAATAGAATAGAATAAGAAATAGAATAAGAAATAGAATAAGAAATAGAATAAGAAATAGAATAAGAAATAGAATAAGAAATAGAGATAGAATAAGAAGTAGAGATAGAATAGAACAGAATTAGAATAGAATAGAAGAAGAATAGAATAGAAGAAGAAATAGAGATAGAATAGAACAGAACAGAAAAGGAAGAATAGGATAGGATAGGATAGGATAGGATAGGATAGGATAGGATAGGATAGGATAGGATAGGATAGGATAGGATAGGATAGGATAGGATAGGATAGAATAACAGAGTTGGAAGGGACCTTGGAGGTCTTCTAGTCCAATCCCTTGCTTAGGCAGGAAACCCAATACCATTTCAGACAAATGGTTATCCAACATCTTCTTAAAAACTTCCAGTGTTGGAGCATTCACAACCTCTGGAGGCAAGTTGTTCCACTGATTAATTGTTCTGTCAGGAAATTCCTCCTCAGTTCTAAGTTGCTTCTCTCCTTGATTAGTTTCCACCCATTGCTTCTTGTTCTACCCTCAGGTGCCTTGGAGAACAGCTTGACTCCCTCTTCTTTGTGGCAGCCCCTGAGATATTGGAAGACTGCTATCATGTCTCCCCTAGTCCTTCTTTTCATTAGACTAAAGTTAAAGGTTCCCCTCACACATATGTGCTAGTTGTTCCCAACTCTAGGGGGTGGTGTTCATCTCTGTTTCAAAGCCAAAGAGCCAGCGCTGTCCGAAGATGTCTCCCTGGTCATGTGGCCGGCATGAATAAATGCCGAAGGCGCACGGAACACTGTTCTCTCCCCACCAAATGTGGTTCCTATTTTTCTACTTGCATTTTTACCTGCTTTCGAACTGCTAGGTTGGCAGAAGCTGGGACAAGTAACGGGAGCTCACTCCGTTATGCGGCGCTAGGGATTCGAAACGCCGAACTGCCGACCTGTCTAATCGACAAGCTCAGCATCTTAGCCACCGCGTCCCGCTCTTTCATTAGACTAGAGTTTTGGGGGTGTCTTTTTTTCCCATTTAGACAAAGCGAGGGACCAGATTTCTATACCAAGGGCTGCTTCAGAAAGAGAGGCAGACTCATGTTTCAAAATGATTCGCTCTGCTCCCAATATACATAGACATTTTTCTTCTTTTTCCATTTTTTTTTTTAAAGGAAAAAGCATTCCTGAAGTTCTTTGTCTAGTATCTTGGATACCAAGGATCTTTCACGCTTGTCAAAAAAACACACACACACACACAACCTGCTACAACAATTACTGGGGGATTGGGAAAAAGAGGGGGGTGGGAAATCATCTCAGAGCATTAAATCAAATGATGGCGTTATAGCTGTTAGGGGACAAAGGGCAACTATAACACGAACACGAAACAATGCCCCTGTTTTCTTTCTTCTCTTCTCTTTTTTTGAAATCGTTCAAGCCTCATTTTCTGCAATGGGAAATGTAGAGGGATCCGTCATTCTTCTTGGAGCGAACAGTTATTGGTCTAAAAGGCGTGTTTCTTTAACAAAATGCATTTGCGTTTAAGCCAACACACCCCTCTGCCAGCAATATTCGACACCTGACATCAAGCCAAGATAGGATTAGTTTGATTTTGATTAGGATCCACCCAGTCACTATGGATTTGGGTGGGTGGGTGGGGGGTTGTTTTTTAAAAGGCTTAGTATCAGTGGTGAAATTCACATTTATTTTTACTGCTGGTTCCGTGGGCGTGGCTTGGTGGGCGTGGCAGGGGAAGGATACTGTAAAATCTCCATTCCCTCCCCACTTCTGGGGAAACTATACTGCAAAATCTCCATTCCCTCCCCACTCCAGGGGAAGGATACTGCAAAATCTCCATTCCCATCTCACTCCTGGTAGAAGGATATTGCAAAATCCCCATTCCTGGGAGAAGGATATTGCAAAATCTCCATTCCCTTCCCACTCCAGGGGAAGGATATTGCAAAATCTCCATTCCCATCTCACTCCTGGTAGAAGGATATTGCAAAATCCCCATTCCTGGGAGAAGGATATTGCAAAATCTCCATTCCCTTCCCACTCCAGGGGAAGGATACTGCAAAATCTCCATTCCCATCTCACTCCTGGTAGAAGGATATTGCAAAATCCCCATTCCTGGGGGAAGGATATTGCAAAATCTCCATTCCCTCCCCACTCCAGGGGAAGGATACTGCAAAATCTCCATTCCCATCTCACTCCTGGTAGAAGGATATTGCAAAATCCCCATTCCTGGGGGAAGGATATTGCAAAATCTCCATTCCCTCCCCACTCCTGGGGAAGGATACTGCAAAATCTCCATTCCCATCTCACTCCTGGTAGAAGGATATTGCAAAATCCCCATTCCTGGGGGAAGGATATTGCAAAATCTCCATTCCCTTCCCACTCCAGGGGAAGGATACTGCAAAATCTCCATTCCCTCCACACTCCTGGGAGAAGGATATTGCAAAATCCCCATTCCCTCCACACTCCTGGGGGAAGGATACTGCAAAATCCCCATTCCCATCTCACTCCTGGTAGAAGGATATTGCAAAATCCCCATTCCCTCCGCACTCCTGGGGGAAGGATATTGCAAAATCCCCATTCCCATCTCACTCCTGGTAGAAGGATATTGTAAAATCCCCCTTCCCTCCCCATTCCTGGGGGAAGGATATTGCAAAATCTCCATTCCCATCTCACTCCTGGTAGAAGGATATTGCAAAATCCCCATTCCCTCCCCATTCCTGGGGGAAGGATACTGCAAAATCTCCATTCCCTCCCCACTCTGGAGCCAGCCAGAGATGGTATTTGCTGGTTCTCCAAACTACTCAAAATTTCCACTACCGGTTCTCCAGAACCTGTTAGATTCTACTGAATTTCACCCCTGCTCAGTGTATTTATTTACATAAACTCAGCCCATTGTAGCTTATTCAGCAAAGCAGACTTGGACAAAATATGGATTTAGAACCATACCTGTAACCTCTTTCCCTTCTCCCCACCTTTATACGGTTTACAATTCCTTCTTTTTTTCAGATTTTAAATGCAGATGAAAATTCACTTACGTCCTTTCTTAAAAGGCTCCGGTTTTGAAGTTACAGGTAATCCTCAATTTACAGTAGCCACAGCAGTAGCACTGTATATACCGCTTCACAGTGCTTTCCACCCCTCTTCTCTAAGCGGTTTACAGAGATGACCCCCACCCCCAACCATCTGGGTCCTCATTTTACCGACCTTGGAAGGATGGAAGGCTGAGTCAACCTTGAGCTGGTGAGACTCAAACTTCTCAACTGCTGGCAGTCAGCAGAATTAGCTCTCTAACCACTGCACCACCTCACCTCTTAATAAGTCCTTTAGTAACTGGACAAGCATATAAAATTATTGTACAGTTTGACGTGGAAGGTGATGGTCATTGTCTAACTTATATTAGATCTTGGTAGGGTTTTGTGGCTCGTAGCAAGTCTCTAAAGCCTTTATCGCTAGGTAATGCACCGAATATAGGTGGCTCAGTGGCTAAGATGCTGAGCTTGTCAATCAGAACGATCAGCAGTTCGAATCCCTAGCACCATGTAACAGAGTGAGCTCCCGTTACTTGTCCCAGCTTCTGCCAACCTAGCAGTTCGAAAGCATGTAAAAAAATGCAAGTAGGAAAATAGGAACCACCTTTGGTGGGAAGGTAACAGCGTTCCGTGCGCCTTCGGCGTTTAGTCATGCTGGCCACATGACCACGGAGACGTCTTCGGACAGCGCTGGCTCTTCGGCTTTGGAACGGAGATGAGCACCGCCCCCTAGAGTCGGGAACGACTAGCACATATGTGTGAAGGGAACCTTTATTTTTTATGTTTAATCCACCCAATAATGTCCTTTATCTCGCTTTCTTCTCTTCTTGTAAAACAAAATTAAACCAATGACTTGAGGTTATCTGTACTTCTGTGGCTATTATCTTCCTTGTTATACTATTGATCTTCAATTGATGGGAAAAAGGCAATTGGGACTTTTTCTTCTACAGGCATTGCCCAACTTACAACCATTCATTGAGTCACTGCTCAAAGTTACAACAGCACTAGAGAAAGTGACTTATGACTGTTTTGCACACTTACGACCATTGCAGCATTCCTCACGGCCCGCCTCACGGCCCGCGTGATCAAAACTCAGACACTCGGCAACTGACTCATATTTATGATGGTGGCACTGTCCCTTTTGTGATCTTCTGACAAGCCAAGTCAATGGGGAAATCAGGCTCACTTAATAGTCGTGTTTCTAACTTAACAACTGCGGTCATTCACTTAACAACTGTGGCAAGAAAGGTCGTTAAATGGGGCAAAAAACCCTCATTTAATAAATGTCTCACTTAGCCACAGAAAGCTTGGACTCAACTGTAGACTACCCTGTACAAACTTATTGTATTTTTCAGAGTATAAGACGCACCTTTTCCCCCTAAAAGAGCATGGAAATGTTGGTGCGTCTTATATACCAAATACAGTCATTTTTGGCCTCCCGAAGCCCCACCTCGCATCCCATTTTTGTGAAAAATGGGCAAAACCGGAGCGTTTTTGCTCCCCCCCCCCAGATTGAAAAATGGGGCTCATTTTGCCTTCCCTGAGCCCTGCAGAGTGCTCCTGGGGGCCGGGGAAGACAAAAACTTTTTTTCCTGACTTATCTTTTTGGAATTTTGGTGCATCTTATACACCGGTGCGTCTTATAGTCCGAAAAATACGATAAATAAACTCAAATGAAATAAAATTTTGGATTCTATTGTGGTCGTACGTTGAGGACTACTTTGTATTACCGGCTGTTTCTATTACCACAAATCTACCTAATCGGCAAAACCCAAAATCAAAGTTTCCTATTTTTCCCCGCCTCCACTTTTTTGGTTGAGAGATTTTCCCAAAGAAAGGCGAGCAGACGTTGCCCTTTTAAAAAGGGAACGATCCTGATTCCCACCAGAAATGGACAGAGGGAAGAGACCCTTTGCCACCAGACTCCACTACAATTGAAAAACAGCCAAATCTTTGTTCCTCCCTGATCACCAAGTAAGAAAAACGCCTCTTTTTTTTTTGCAGAAATCTGCCATTCCAGACCCTCTTCAGACCAGCATCCACTGCCCTGCGTTTCCAATCCCTAATGTTGTGTGTGCATTTTTCTGTGCGTGTGTGAGAGAGAGAGATGTGTGTGTTTAAGTTGTTTGTTTCTAGCTGGCCGAGATCCCAGGCGTTTGGCCAAGCGCACGTTGTACAATCGAGCAGCAAACAAAAAAAATAGCACACTCAATGGAGTTTTATACATTACTCAGGATAAATTATGACCCTTGGCAAAATCCCATTTTAGCTATTCCCCGGGAATGCAAATGAAAGTCCAACATTTCACAGGGCATTGACAGAAAAAAGGACCGCCCTGTTTGAAAACACAAAACCCCAAAGATTTTTTTTGTAAAAAAATCCAATGGAGCTGAATAACTAAGCCTGTCCTTTTCCAAGACAAAAGGGGAACAGATTTGTATTTCTCGCCCCTCCCTGAGCATGGGGGTGAGTGAGAGAGAGAGAGAGAGAGAGAGAGAGAGAGAGAGAGAGAGAGAGAGAGAGAGAAGCAGCAAAAGAGAAAGAGGGAAAGACAGAGGAGAGGAAGAAAGAAACAGAGAAAGGAGAGAGAAAGCGAGAGAAGAGGAGACAGAGAAAGAGAGAAAGAGAAAGGGAGGAAAAGAGAAAGAGAAATTAAAAGAGAGGAAGAGGAAGAGAAAGGGAGGAAGGGAGAGAGAAAGAGAAATTAAAAGAGAGAGGAAGAGGAAGAGAGAGAAAGGGAGGAAGAGGGGGAAAGGGAGGAGAGAGAGGGAAAACCAGAGGAGAAGGAGAAAGAAAGAAAGAGAGAGAAAGGAGAGAGAGAGAAAGTGAGACAAGAGAGAAGGGGAGGGGAGAAAAAGAGAGAAAGAGAAAGAGAGGAAGAGATAGAGAAAGAGAAATTAAAAGAGAGAGGAAGAGGAAGAGAGAGAGAAAGGGAGGAAGAGGGGGAAAGAGAGGAGAGAGAGGGAAAACCAGAGGAGAAGGAGAAAGAAACAGAAAGAGAGAGAAAGGAGAGAGAGAGAAAGTGAGACAAGAGAGAAGAGGAGGGGAGAAAAAGAGAGAAAGAGAAAAAAAGAAAGGCAGGGAGAGAGAGAGAGAAATAAAAGAGGAAGGAAGAGAGAGAAAGGAGAGAGAGAAAGCGAGAGAAGAGAGGAGAAAGAGAGAAAGAGGAAGAAAAAGGAGAGAGAGAGAGAAAGAAAGAGGTTTTCTTTACTTGAAAAAACCTTTAAACACTTCCAAAATATCCCCATTTATGTAATAACAATAAGATAGTTAGAAAACAAAAACTAAGCAATGATTTGGTTGGGCTCTATGTATTTGCAAAAAAAGAAAACGTTTGGGAACAAATTTGGCAACTCGCTGCCCTTTGTTTCTCTTGCTCTTGCTTTCTTCCAAGGCAGGGTATTCATTTGCCTGCAATCAATTGATTCTGATTTGTGCACCAGAAGCACAAAGCTTTGTCCCTAACAATGGAGAGTCCAAATTATCCTCCTTGGAGCTACTGGCTGCGAATGCAGAATGCAAAATGAGCCCGAAAGGAAAAGGTGGCTGGAATATTTTGGCCACAGCTGGAATCTAGGGAGAAGAAGAAGTTGACCCCTTTTTGAAAGTTTCCAAAGGGTGTTTAAGAACTCTGCTGGTAGGGTTGAGGGGTGTTTCCTTCCCCCCCACTCATTAACCTAAATATTTTTTTTTTAAAAAAAATAATTAAACAGGAAAGACCCAAGAATGGAAAATGCAATGCCAGAATTTCAGAACCGGCCTTCGGTTGGCAGAGAAAACAATGATTGACTCGATCTAAGTCCACATCGGATTGCGTGGGAGACATAAACACACCGGGGTGTTTGTTTGCAAGCCACAAAATCCCCTTTTTCAATCCATCTGGACAAACTATGAATTGGCATCCACTGTGAAGGAATCTCCCCTTTCCAACCTTACAAAATAAACTGGGGAAAAAAACGATTGGCGGTGCAAGGAACCTGCTTTTTGGAGGCGATTATTTTGCTGATCTGGAAAAGGAACCTCAAAAGTCCTTTACGGGCCACAAGGGACTTAACGGCCACCGTTCAACCCCAAGCTACTGTTGCTAAGCGAGACACGGAAGCGAGTTTCGCCCTGTTTGATGACCTTTCTCACCACGGTTGTTAAGCGAGTCACACACGGTTGTTAAGTGAATTTCCCCATGGACTTTTCTTGCCAGAAGGTCGCAAAAGACCCTCGCGACCGTCATGAATACGAGACAGCTGACAAGCGTCTGAATTTTGTTCGGGTGACGGTGGGGTTCCCCAATGGTCGTAAGTGTGAAAAACGGTCATAAGTCATTTTTTTCCAGTGCTGTTGTAACTTCGGACGGTCACTAAATCAACTGTTGTAAATCAATAGCTTGAAAACCCTTAAAAAGACAATTCCACTTGAAATATTTCTTAGCCACGCAACTCCTTTGCAAGGCAAAGTTGCGTGCCCCGAGATTGCAGCACCCCCAGTCTGTGGGTGAATGGCTATTCCACAGTTCACTTCCACAGTGTCCCCCCCCCACACACACACACAAAGGAAAACCCACAGCTGGTGAACAGTTCAATCCATTTGATTTCCATCTGTTTCCTTTAGCAAAATTGGAACATTAGCATTGGTGGTTTTTTTTAAAGATAATCCTCAAGGTTTTTTTGGGGGGGGGTCACTTTGGGATGCGCAAGCCAATTTCAAGGAATTTAGGGAGTTGGTGCGTTTTCAATTTTAATCTTTCATTCACGGAATAGAGAGAAAAAGTGGGACACCCCCATCCCAAGTCTCAGGGACCGGTCAGATTTAAAAAAAATAGGATTGATGCATCTAAAATGTACACATATGGCAAACTAATGACAAACTAATAATAAATCAATAAATAAAATGTCTCTGTAGAGATTCTCAGTCCTCCAGGTCATGGTTGTCCCGAAGGTGCATTTTTTTCAGGAGGCAACTATACTTTCTTTTTTTCTTTTCTTTTGAAGACGTTTTACTTCTCATCCAAGAAGCTTCTTTTCAAAAGAAAAGAAAGAAAACCAAGAAAGTCCAGTTGGAAAAAAAAACTACCTTTGGGACATCCGAAATGCGTGTTGGGGTTTCTCTAAGGCGACCAAAACTCAACAGGGCAGAAGAAGTCAAACCCCCACCTGGGCTTCCCCTTCCAGCGCTCCTATTCGCACCGCACACGCTTCCGGCCGCGTTCGCACGATACGCTGAACTCCGGATTCATATTAAGCGCGATTAAATCGGGGGTGGGGGGGAGAATTCGGGCGGGATACGAACCCAGCTCCCCTCCCTGCCACCCAAGACTCGTTTAAGGACCAATGGCCAAGGGCACTCGAGTAGCCCCTTTCAAGGATGTCGTGTGAAACCCCCCCCCCCAAAAAAACCCATGAAAGAGTCACGGCGGGCACAACTCGGCGACAAAAGAGGGGAGAAGAGCCTTTCCCGACCCTATAAGACAGCCCTCTCTAGGCGCGGGTTCGAATCCCAGCCGCCCAAGAGGATGGGAAGGGTTAGTCCCGCTGTAGCCTGCGGAACGCGCTGCCCCAGGAGCATCCGATTCCCTGCCCGGATAGACGCTCAGCTCCCCCCCCCCCCAAAAAAAAATGCTTACCAGCTGTAAAGTGCAGAGGAAGATCAAAGTGCAGCGCCCGGTGCAACATCCCATCTTGGCTCGTTCGGTCGTGGGGATCGAGCCGCCGCTGGCTCCGGGCGCGGATTTTCACCGAGCAGCGCCCGAAAGAGCCGCCGCCATCGCTCGGCTGATGGGGAAGAGAAGGGGAGCGGGGGGGAAAGAGCCGGAGGAGCCGGCTGCCTTGGCCCTCCTTAGCTGCCTTCCCAGGGAAAAACAGCCCCGGCTGCGCTCCGCTACAAACAGCTGCCGGGGAAGCTTTGGGGAAAGCGCTCCGCTCGCAAACTCTTCCTCGGCTGAAAAGGGAGGGAGGGAGGGAGGGAAGGGTGGGTGGGTGGGCGAAGGGGGCGAGCGCTTCTTAAAAGGGCGACGCCGCCTACAGGTGGGCCTCCCGCCTGAGAGAACGGATGAACAGAGTTGGAAGGGACCTTGGAGGTCCTCTAGTCCAGTGTTTCTCAACCTTGGCCACTTGAAGATGTCTGGACTTCAACTCCCAGAATTCCCCAGCCAGCTAATGCTGGCTGGGGAATTCTGGGAGTTGAAGTCCAGACAGCTTCAAGTGGCCAAGGTTGATTCGCTGGCTGGGGAATTCTGGGAGTTGAAGTCCAGACAGCTTCAAGTGGCCAAGGTTGATTCGCTGGCTGGGGAATTCTGGGAGCTGAAGTCCAGACAGCTTCAAGTGGCCAAGGTTGAGAAACACTGCTCTAGTCCAACTCGCCTCCCCTCCCCAAGCCTGAGAGAACGGATGAACAGAGTTGGAAGGGACCTTGGAGTCCTCTAGTCCAGTGTTTCTCAACCTTGGCAACTTGAAGATGTCTGGACTTCAACTCCCAGAATTCCCCAGCCAGTGAATGCTGGGAGTTGAAGTCCAGACAGCTTCAAGTGGCCAAGGTTGATTCGCTGGCTGGGGAATTCTGGGAGCTGAAGTCCAGACAGCTTCAAGTGGCCAAGGTTGAGAAACACTGCTCTAGTCCAACTCGCCTCCCCTCCCCAAGCCTGAGAGAACGGATGAACAGAGTTGGAAGGGACCTTGGAGGTCCTCTAGTCCAGTGTTTCTCAACCTTGGCCACTTGAAGCTGTCTGGACTTCAACTCCCAGAATTCCCCAGCCAGCGAATGCTGGCTGGGGAATTCTGGGAGTTGAAGTCCGGACATCTTCAAGTGGCCAAGGTTGAGAAACACTGCTCTAGTCCAACTCGCCTCCCCTCCCCAAGCAGCAACTCCTGCACCATTTCTTTATTTTATTAAAGTTTTTATTGTTTTTTTTTTCAAATACAAACAACATATTGATGAACAAAGCCTTGTCCAGGTTCCCCCCTTTGGCATCCTCTTTTATACACAATCCATTTCACATCATTGTTCTATTTTCCAATTTCAACTCTATTATTCTCTTCTCATATTTTCCATCTTACACTATTCGTCTTCTTGTGATCTAAACGATGTCATTCATTGCCCCTTCAAAGTTATACCAAGTTATCCTTTCACGATTCCCCTTTTTTATCTCTTTTACTCTAATGAAACCACCTAGTTATTTTTTTTTAATTTTAGTTCCTTTTACTTCTATTCTTGTTCTTCAGTGAAGCCCTCTTTTACTCTCTTCTCTTCTGTTTCCGGCTCCGAGTTCTCCATCTCCATTTTTTTTTAATTGAATGATTTTTCTATTAAATAGGTTTCATAGTGTATTTAATAAGCATCGTGTCTGGGTATTTAATTTGCTCAACGTAGGGATGGTGGCTCGGTGGCTAAGGCTGAGCATGTAAAATGAGCATGTAAAAAGCATGTGACGATGCAAGTAGAAAAATAGGGACCACCTTTGGTGGGAAAGTAACAGCGTTCCGTGCAGCATTGAGTCAAGCCAGCCACATGACCACGGAGACGTCTTCGGATAGCGCTGGCTCTTCGGCTTTGAAACGGAGATGAGCACCGCCCCCGAGAGTCGGGAACGACTAGCACATATGTGCGAGGGGAATCTTTATACTTTAAAAAGGGTTGTCAAACTCGATTTCATTGAGGACCACATCAGGGGTGTGTTTGATTTTGGGGGAGTTTGATTGATTGATTGATTTCATTTATATGCCGCCCTTTTCCCCGAAGGGGACTCAGGGCGGCTCACAGTTCAATCAGGAAGGGGTACAGACAGGGGGTAAAAGAAAACAAACAAACAAACAAACAAACAAACATAACAGTACACAATTTAAAAACACACAACAACCATACCATTCGAGAAGGGGGGGCAGAAGCTTTTTAGCCCCAGGCCTGTCGGAATAGCCAGGTTTTAAGGGCTTTGCGGAAGGCCTGGATGGTGGTGAGGGTTCGAATCTCCACGGGGAGTTCGTTCCAGAGGGTCGGAGCAGCCACAGAGAAGGCTCTCCTCCGGGTAGTCGCCAGTCGACATTGGCCGGCGGATGGAATTCGGAGGAGGCCTAGTCTGTGGGATCTGATCGGTCTATTGGAGGTAATTGAGTTGGGGGGGGGGGTGTGTGGCCAGCTCAGTGGTGTCTATGGTGGCCCGAGAGCTCTACCAGTAAAAACGAGCTCCTGGGCTCTGTTTCTGGCTATGACGGCCTTCTGCAACCCTCTGCCAGCAAAAACCGAGCTCGGGAGGACTGCACGTGGCACTCCCGAGCTCCGTTTTCAATGGCAGAGGCACTGCGGACCGGTCCTTTGCTGTTTCTAGGGTGGCCCCGCGGGCCAGATCTAAGCACCCTGTAGGCCTTGAGTTTGACACCCGTGTCAATTAATTCTAATCCTACCAGTCTGCCTTTGTTTCAAAATCTCCTGTCTTGAACGGATTTCTGCCTACCGTATTTGCTTTGCTTATGAATAGAGCCATCTAGATAGTTGGCTGCTTCGTTCAATCAGCTCTTTATCTCCTTAAGTGCTGACATCCGTTGTGGGCGATTAAGAAAAAAATAGGGGCTTCTAAAAACCACGTTTCTTCATTTTTTCCTTTGGGGAAATAAACTATTCTGCATTTTTTTAAATATTCCTCAAAATATTTCATTCTTCTAGGAAGGGGAGGAGATTCCCACACTCATTTTGTCAGCCACCCCAGAAACTATGCTGCTGTCACTAGTTTCGGGCTACCCAAAAAAGCAGAGACGTCTTTTCCTGCAGCCTGCCTCCATTTTATTTCCAGCGTCTTTCTCCCGGAGTGGATTTTTTCTTCGAACAGAATGTTACGTTTAAAGTCCTTAAAGCAAAACTCATGGGCATTATCCAAAGAGAGAGGCCACAGGCTTTTCAGTCCATAGGATGTAAACCGATGTTTCCCAAACTTTCTGTAATCATGGTGTAGTAAGTAAATATTTAGGACACGCAGGGATCGCCCCATTAAGCAAACAAAACCTTTCCCAACATTTTTTGTCCTTAAGAGGATTCACGTTGCAGGGGAGATCATATAATGAATGTGGTTGCGGTCCCATATGCTTACCATCTATTTCTAAATTATATTTTGGCATTTATATATACAGAGTGTCCACAAAAATCCTTGCTCAGTTTGAATGTTTAGTAACTTCACTTGTGTATAAGATACACACCATTTGTGAAATGCTACAGAAAGGGGGAAATTGTTTAGGAGTTAGCGTATTTATTTGGAGAAGGTTAATTCTTCACATATTCACCATGTTTTTGGATACCAAGTACCCACAGTTTTGAGGTTCTTCAAACACCTTCTGCAGTTGTCTCCGATTTATTGCATTGACTACATTTGTTGTGCTTGCATTTTGTCCAATAGCCATTAAAAGAAAAACTCCAATAAATCCTTTTGTCTTATACAAAATACATATATGTTTGTGAATGCTCCAACACTGGACATTTTTTAAGAAGATGTTGGATATCCATTTGTCTGAAGTGGTATAGGGTTTCCTGCCTAAGCAGGGGGTTGGACTAGAAGACCTTCAGGGTCCCTTCCAACTCTGTTATTCTATATTCATTACTTACCCAGAATATTGACCAGTCTGATAAAAAGCCAATTTATAAGCAGGAATTGAAGAGATCTAATCAATCCAACATTGTGTAACCAAGATAACACCATCTTTCTTTTTTTAAAAAATCTTTTTTTTTTGCTAGCCCTTAGTATGCAAATCCATAATTTTTATAGTTTGAAGAATTTTGAATTTTAGGTAGATTCAGATTCACCTTCCCATTTTTGAACCATGATTTTTCCTCCTCTTTTTTTTCTTGTTATTAAAACAAAATGGGAAAATAATAGGTAAGCCCTTTTTGCATGCAGGTGTTTCTTTCAACTTTTTTTTATTTCTAGTAGAATGAAATTTACAAATATTAAATTTAAAGAAGGCTGATACTTCCTCAAACGATCCCAGTACAATAACTTTTCAGCACTCTCTGGATCAAAAGCGTGCTTTGTAGCAAAATTCAGAGATATGGGGGAAAAAAGCTGGAGAAGGGAGGGAGGGAGGGAAGAAGGAAGGAAGGAAAAGGATGAGAGAAAGGGAAAGAAACAGCAAAAGAGAAAGAAAGAAAAAAGTGCAGAGAGAGAGAAAGAGAGAGAAGGAGAAAAAGAAAGAAAGAAAGAAAGGAAGGAAAGAAAGAAAAAGATTTTTGGGAAGGGAGGGAGAGAGGGAGGAAGAACTGAAGGGAAGGAAGGAGGGACAAAAAAGACAAGGGAGGGAGGGAGGAAAAGAATGAGGGAAACAGAAAGAAAGAACAAAAGAGAGAAAAAGTGCAAAAGAAAAGACAAAGAGAAAGGGAGCGTGAAAGAGAAAGTGAATGACAGTGAAAGAGAAAGGAAGGAAGGAAAAGATTTTTGGGAAGGGAGGGAGAGAGGGAGAAAGAGAGGGAGGGAAGAGGAAAGAGGGGAAACAATGAAAGAAAGAAAAAAGAGCAAAAGAGAAAGAAAGAAAAAAGTGTAAAAGAAAGGACAAAGAAAGAGTGAAACAGAGAGAGAAAGAAAGACAAGGGAGGGAGAGAGGAAGGAAGAAGCGAAAGGAAAGAAGAGAGGGAAGAAGGAATTAACATTTCTTTATGTTTTGCTCTCAGAATAAAATTTAAAAAAAACTATGGACTGTTTACAGAAGCCAAACTGGAAAAATTGTTTGCATTTTGCTCCAAAAATTCCACTTGCTGAGATATGGTTCCATATTGAAGATCTTCAAAAATCTCACCACAAAGGTCTCTGCCCTCCGCTCTTTTGTCCGGATTGATAATTCCCTGCAGATTCCTCATAGCATGCAGAAATTATGTAGTAATTCCAATTCACACACACACACACACAAAACCAACAACCCCAAGATAAGAGCCACCCATCCAATTACTATCACCTGGCTCTGAATAATCACTGCATGTGATTATTCACATATGTGAAGCATCTCTCTCAAAAACTCCCTGATTGGCTGAGCCAAGGAGAAGAAAAATTAGCTGTAGAATAAGCAGGTTTGACAGCAGGTTTTTTTTTTCCTTTCACAACAGCGAATTAATGAATTCTATTGTATCATCGGTTCATGAAGTCACCCAGTTTAACAAGGGGCTTCCGGCTCTCGGCTGCATTCTGAGATTTGATAGCAACATTTGAGTCAATCCCCACGAGAGATTAGGATGGAAATTGGCTGTAGGGTCTCCCACAGGCCACTTCTTTCCCAAATTATAGTGATGCTCCACAAGAACCTTAAAATATAGGTGTGCAAATGATGGAGAACTGACAGCTTAGTTAGTCCATCCTGAAGGAGGATTGAATCCTATGTACAATATGTGTGTGTGGTATGTGTGTGTATGTATGTATGTATGTATATATGTGTATGTATGTATGTATGTATTATATCTATATATCTACATCTACATCCATCTATTTATCTAGCATCCATCCATCCATCCATCCATCCATCTATTTTCACACATCTATTTATCTATCTCTATCTAACTAACTATATCTATCTATCTATCTATCTATCTATCTATCTATCTATCTATCTATCTATCTATCTATCTATCTATCATCTATCTATCTATCTATCTACATCCCTGTCTATCTATCTATCTATCTATCTATCTATCTATCTATCTATCTATCTATCTATCTATCTATCTATCTCTATGATCTATCTATTTATATACATCAACATCCATCCATCCATCCCTCTCTCTCTCTCTCTCTACATATCTATCTATCCATCCATCCACCCACCCACCCACCCATCTATCTACATCCATCCATCCATCCATCCATCCATCCATCCATCCATCCATTTATCTACATCCACATCATCTATCTATCTATCTATCTATCTATCTATCTATCTATCTATCTATCTATCTATCTATCTATCTATCTATCTATCTATCTCTATGATCTATCTATTTATATACATCAACATCCATCCATCCATCCCTCTCTCTCTCTATCTACATATCTATCTATCCATCCATCCACCCACCCACCCACCCATCTATCCACATCCACATCCACATCCACATCCACATCCCCATCCATCCATCCATCCATCCATCCATTTATCTACATCCACCTAATCTATCTATCTATCTATCTATCTATCTATCTATCTATCTATCTATCTATCTATCTATCTATCTATCTAATGTACCTGTAATGGTGAACCTATGGCATGCATGCTCAGCTCTGCTGCGCATGAGCGTGCACATTTCACTGGCCAGCTGTTGTCGAGTCTCTGCTGTGCATGCACAGAGGGTGGTGTGTGTGGAGGCCATGTAGGCATGTGTGGGGTGGGGCCCATGCAGGGACGTGCTCATAGGCAGGACTAGAACTCCCAGTGTCCTGGTGACTGGCCTAAAGTCACCCAGCTGGCTTTCATGCCTAAGGCAGGACTAGAACTCCCAGTCTCTTCATGATTGGCCACAAACCACCCAGCTGGCTTTCATGCCTAAGGCGGAACTAGAACTCACAATCTCCTGGCTGCTAGTCTGGTGCCTTAACCACTAGACCAGTGATGGCTAACCTTTTTGTCGTCTTGTGCCAAAGGTGCCTGCAATGCAATGCGTAATCCCCACGCCCCACACACATGTGTGCAACACCCCCCTCCCCAATGCTCCATTTTGGGCCTAGTAGGCCTCCCTGCAGCCTCCTTGGAGCAAAAACGGGCCACAGGGGAGCTGCCATGCCTCGTTCCCCCATGCCATGTTTTGGGCCTAGGCGGCCTCCCTGCAGCCTCCTGGGAGGTAAAATGGGCCACCCTGTGCATGCAACCCTGCACATACGCCCTGCGGCTGCCCCCTGCACATGTGTGGCAGAGACCCAAACAATAGCTGACTGGTAGAAGGCGCGTGTGCATGTGCGATGGAACTGAGCTGGGACGATGGGTCATGTGGCCGCAGATGGAGGCTGCTTGGAAAGATGGTTTTAATGGTGGACAGGACCACATGGCTTGAGCCCTGAACAGAAAAATGGGATGTTGAAAGTCACTGGTTTTATGCCCTCTCTGGCCTTTTATCTTGAGCTTGTATTCTGATTGGTTGTCAGACTCCTATGGGGCCATGCAGGGGCAACTCTCTAGGCTGTGCTTTGAGTCCAGGTTTGGTTGTCTTGCTGACTGATGTAATTTTTTCCCATGTGCCATGTGGTGAGTTTCTGTAGAAGGCTAATCCTACCTTTGTTATGTAGAATAGGCTTTAATGGCTCATTGACAAAGGTGGGGGGGGTCAGAAAGCTGCAGGGGTTTACTTTGTCTTTAAAAACATGTTTCTCCCTTTTCACATCCATGGAAATATAATATTCTGCCTTCTTAATATTTCCCAGGATATTTCAGTTTTCTAGCAGACGGGTGGCTTTTAACTTCCCACACCTGATTTCTCCCATCAAGGATGACCCGAGATCAGAATTGGCGCTTCTGTTCCCAGCTGCAAATTCTTTCGAGACTTCTTATGCAGATAAAAATAAATTTCAAGGCTGAGTTTTGCACAGCATCCGGCCACCTCTGATAGATAACGTTTTTTGTTATGGCTTTAACTGATGAAACAGCCAATAGATAGCCTTGCCTAGGCAAGAATCAAAGCCTGCCGTTTCCAGCATAAATCCTTTTGCTTTCCTTGAATAAATACATTTTCTGTCTGAGATAAGCGGTAAAACAAGGCGGGAGGGGGGGGAGGAATAGTAAGTGAGATTATTTTTTATTTTATTTTACTCTGAGAACATCAAACTAACATAAGCAGACTCCTTTAGCTGCACCTGCGGCGGCCATGAAAAATGAAGATGCAATGAGAAAAAGATAAAGAGCAAAGAGTGTACATCTCCCCACCCCCCAAAAAAAAATACAGAAAGAGAGCAAAAAAGCAAAAACTACACCCTGGAAGGGGAAAATGACAAGGCAGAACAGATCCAGAAACACGTAACATGCGTTCACACCAGAGGTGGGTTCCTACCAGTTCGCACCAGTTCGGTAGAACCGGTTCATCAAATCTACCGAACTGGTTAGAAGAGGTTCCACCAGTAGACCCGGAAAGCAGGTCACACCTAGAGAAGAGGTTCCAAAAAATTTTGAAACCCACCACACACACACACACACAGAGAGAGAGAGACAGACAGAGAGAGAGAGAGAGAGAGAGAGAGAGAGAGAGAGAGAGAGAGAGACTCATACAGAGAGAGAACGAGAAAGAAAGGAAGGAAGAAAAAGTGAGAGATGAAAGAAAAAAAGGAAAACGGGACAGAGAGACAAAAGGAAGGAAAGAGAGAGAGAGAGAGAGACAGACTCACACAGAGAAAGAGAAAGAGAAAGAAAGGAAGAAAGAAAAAGTGAGAGAGAGATGAAAGAAAAAAAGGAAAAAGGGACAGAGAGACAAAAGGAAGGAAAGAGAGAGAGGGGGGGGGAGAAAGAAAGAAAGAAAGAGAAAAAACACATGGCCGGCAAGCCACTCCCACCAGGTCACATGGCCATCAAGCCACTCCCACAAAGGAGGCCACACCCACAGAGTAGGTTCGAAAATTTTTTGAAACCCACCACTGGTTCACACACTCAGCCATACAACTGTTGTAGAACTGATAAGCCATTTTGCTCCGTGTTTCTATTTATTTAATAAATTTTGATTTTTTCTTGGTTGGAAGATATGTCCATCCGGGTTCAATTCCAAGTCGGAGGGGGGAAGACGCTGGATTCACGGAAGTTGCTTGGAAAGAAGATTGATTGACAGTGGACAGGATCACATGGCTTGAGGTCCTGGTGGGGAGGGGGAGAAGAGATGCTGAGGGTGCCCTGGGTTTTACACCCTCTCTGGGCTTTTGAATTTGAGCTTGGATTCTGATTGGTTGTCCGACTCCCATGGGGCCATGCAGGCAGGGGCAACTCTGTAGGCTGTCCTGAGTCCCAGGCTTGGTTGAGCCTTGCTGGGTGATGTAAAAACAGGGCATGCAGAGAGTTTGAGAGCCCTGTAAAGTGCTCCTGCGGCCTGGGGGTGAGGGAAGCAAAAACGAGCAAAGAAAGGCCCGCTTTTTATAAAAATGGGCCCATGTTTTGCAAAAAAGCAGGCCCATGTTTTGCAAAAAGACAGGTCCATGTTTTGCAAAAAAACAGGCCCATGTTTTGCAAAAAACAGGGCGTGCATAGGGTTTGGGAGGCTTGTAGAGTGCTCCTGGGGGCTGGGGGGGGGGCAAAAACAAGCAAACCCTCTGCACATCCATTCTTGTGAAGGCAGCAGGGTTTCGGGAGCCCAAAAATGCTGTATTCCAATGTTTCTCAACCTTGGCAACTTGAAGATGTCCGGACTTCAACTCCCAGAATTCCCCAGCCAGCGAATTCTGGGAGTTGAAGTCCAGACAGCTTCAAGTTGCCAAGGTTGGGAAACACTGCTGTATTCAGTGTATAAGGCGCATCCAGATTTTCACCCTCTTTTTTGGGGGAAAAGGTGCTACCAATATTCCAAAAAATATGGTATATAATGGCAAGGAAACTGTGATGGTTGCAAGGGTGAGGACCAAACTTGGATCAATTTCTTCAGTCCTATCATAACATCAAACAGTCGCTAAACAAATATATACAGGTAATTCCTCGACCTATGACCGCAATGGAGCTTGTCCATTATAGTTGTATGTCAACCTCACCATCCTCTTTTAACGAGCCCATAATCTCTTGTGCGGTGGAATCTGGGTAACTGAATGGAGCTGAGTGTTTACTGGCCCGATGCCCTTCCTGTCGCCAATGCGGAGTTTTTCCCCCAGCAGATATATTCTCATAATCTCTTGTGCGGTGGAATCTGGGCAACTGAATGGAGCTGAGTGTTTACTGGCCCGATGCCCTTCCTGTCGCCAATGTGGAGTTTTTTTCCTCAGCAGATATATTCTCAGTGGGCCCAGAGAGAGAAATATCTGCCTCTACCAAGGATGGAACTCACAGCCTCCTGATTGTGAGGCGAGAGCGCCACCCCTAGGCCACCACGCCACTCTACAGTTGTATGTCATCATAGTTGTAAAATGGGCCAGTCACATGAACAACCCGATTTTATGACTTTGCCTGTGGCCATCGTCAAGTAAATGCTGTAGTCGTTAAGGAAACATGGTCATTAAGCGAATTAATGTCTGGCTATGGGTGGTTTTGCAAAACCGTTGCAAAATGCCGTCATGTGACCACGGAAACGACAGTAAAAGCAGCCACGTTGCCCGGTGCCCAAAGTTTGGTCATGTGACCACAAAGCCATCCTGACCATCACTCACCCCCAGAGGTGGCTGATAGGGTAGAAGGACTCATCCCATTCCGATTCGTCTCTTGGCTCTTGTAGGCATGGTTTTAGCGCAGTTTTTTTAAAAAGAATAATATTTTAATGCTGGTTTGTTTTAATTTTTAAATTATTTTTCACCAGCTTCTATAATTTGTAAGCTGCCCAGAGTCCATGTTTGTATATGCAATTTACAGCTCCTTTGTTGTGCTGCCCGGCTTAGAACCCAGGAGACTGTGAGCTCTAGATCTCCCTTAGGCATCAAAGCCAGTTGGGTGACAATAGCAATAGCAGTTAAACTTATATACCGCTTCATAGGGCTTTCAGCCCTCTCTAAGCGGTTTACAGAGTCAGCATATTGCCCCCCAAAACAATCCGGGTCCTCATTTTACCCACCTCGGAAGGATGGAAGGCTGAGTCAACCTTGAGCCGGTGAGATTAGAACCGCTGAATTGCAGATAACAGTCAGCTGAAGTGGCCTGCAGTACTGCACCCTAACACTGCGCCACCTCGGCTCTTAGCCGGGGCAGTCAAGCTACCTTGTGGACAGATTCAACCCTAGTTTCAATTAGGAAACTGTGAGGATCCTGGACCAAGCCAAGTCCAAGACAACTAGGGAATTCCTGGAAACCTAGCACTCAGACAAATCAGGCATCAACAGGCACAATGAGATGAACCACGTTTACACATCAACTGAAAAGAGACATTACAAAAGGAAACAAAAAGACCAGAATACATCTTCGCCAAAACCCAGATAAGCAGGGATTAACACCAGACAAACAATAATGAAAAGAAGGACAAGGGATGGCACGATAGCAGCAGCGTTCCAATATCTCAGGGATTGCTGCAAAGAAGAGGGGGGGGGGGTCAAGCTATTCTCCAAAGCACCTGAGGGTAGAACAAGAAGCAATGGATGGACACCAGAGAAGGAGAGAAGCGACCTGGAAATAAAACATTTCCTGACAGTAAGAATAATTAGCCAGTGGAACAACTTGCCTCGAGAAGTTGTGAATTCTCCAACACTGGAAGTTTTTAAGAAGAGACTGGACAACCATTTGTCTGAAATAGTATAGGGTCTCCGGTTTGGGCAGGGCCGAGGTGGCACAGTGGTTAGGGTGCAGTACTGAAGGCCACTTCAGCCGACTGTTATCTGCAGTTCAGCGGTTCTAATCTCACCGGCTCAAGGTTGACTCAGCCTTCCATCCTTCCGTGGTGGGTAAAATGAGGACCCAGACTGTGGGGGCAATATATGCTGACTCTGTAAACCGCTTAGAGAGGGCTGAAAGCCCTATGAAGCGGTATATAAGTCTAACTGCTATTGCTATTGTTTGGACTAGAAGACCTCCAAGGTCCCTTCCAACTCTGTTATTATATTCTAATCAAGCAGAAAACAATACGTTAATCCAGGAGAAAACCACACCGCCATCAACATTGGTAGAGCAAGCTACTATATCTCAAGAGGGAGTAAAACCCCACCTTCACCAGCACTGATGATCTTACTAAGGTGGGCAAAGAAACCAAGGACTCCGCCGTTTAACCTTGAGCTACAGATATTATCTTCTACTGAAGGATTACTCCTACTTGTATTTCTGTAGATCCTCCGGGGAGCATTAGCATTCAACTCGGGCAGCGTTCACAGCGCACGCCTAAGATGGGGTGCGTGCCCACCGCTCATCAGCGGCACAAATAGCTTAACTTAATTCTTTCTCTAGCATCCCATAAGGCAGGATATACTATCAAGGCTTCGTAATAACCTCAGCTCTTTCCCCTGCTAGTTAGCTGCAGAGGTTGTATTCAGCCGGTTTGCACCGGTTCGCACGAACCGGTGCAAACCGGCTGAGTACGACCTCCGCAGCTAACTAGCAGGGGAAAGAGCTGGGGTCATTATGAAGCCTTGATAGCATATCCTGTACACGGTAACGGAAATCGCGTGTGGGCCCGCCCCCTTGCCCTGGCTCTATGCCATCCTATTTAGGCACGTTTTTGAGGCCGGATGCATGCGAGGAAGGCGCGTGCACGAGCACAGTGCATGCATGGAAGGCCGGGCGCATGCGCGGAAGGGCACACGTCAGGGGTGGTTTCCGGATTCTTTTACTGCCGATTTGCTCAGGGATGTGCGCTTGATGTGTGCTATGCACGCATGGGCAGCAGTGAAAAAAAATGCTTCTGTGCATGTGCAGAAGCAAAAAACAAGATGGAGGCACCTATGCCGCTGCCGATAGAACCAGTTTGGAAGCATGGGCGGATGAGTTATTACCTACTCAGCCGAACCGGTCCGAACCGGTAGGAACCCATCTCTGGCATACATTCCCACGAAGCAAGCAGGTACACACAGGGCGAACCAGGGGGGTAACAAAATGTGAAACCCACTGCTGGTTAGCTGGCGCCAGAAAGGAAGGGTTGGGTATCAAAAAGAGCCGAGGTGGCGCAGTGGTTAAATGTAGCACTGCAGGCTACTTCAGCTGACTGCAGTTCTGCAGTTCGGCTGTTCAAATCTCACCGGCTCAGGGTTGACTCAGCCTTCCGTCCTTCCGAGGTGGGTAAAATGAGAACCCGGATTGTTGTTGGGGGCGATATGCTGACTCTGTAAACCGCTTAGAGAGGGCTGAAAGCCCTATGAAGCGGTATATAAGTCTAACTGCTATTGCTATTGTAGCCTAGGGCTTGGGAGCGAAGGTGTCTCTAGGAGTACAGGGTTTTGCCCCAGTAAACAGAATAACAGAGTTGAAAGGGGCCTTGGAGGTCTTCCAATCCAACCCCCTGCTCATGCAGGAGACTTATACCATTCCAGACAAGTGGCTGTCCAGTCTCTATGGCAGCCCCTCAAATATTTGAAGGCTGCTATCATGTCTCCCCTGGCCCTTCTCTTCACTAGATTAGCCATGCCCCGTTTCTGAAACAGTTCTTCCTATGTTTTAGCCTCCAGTTCCCCTAATCATCCTGGTTGCTCTTCTCTGCAGTTTTTCTAGAGTCTCAACATCTTTTTTATAGTGTGGTGACCAAAACTGGATGCAGTACTCTAGGCGTGGTCTTACTAAGGCTTTACTACCTCACTTGATCTTGATTGTTTCCCTGTTAAATGCAGTTTAGGATTGCATTGGCTTTTTTTGGCTGCCGCTGCACACTGCTGGCTCATATTTAGCTGGTTGTCCAGTAAGACTCCAAGATTCCTCTCACAGTTATTGCTATTAAGCCTGGTTTCATCCAGTCTATATGTGCACTGTTTTTTTTTAACCTAAGTGTAGGATTTTACTTTTCTCTATATTGACTTTTATTTTGTTAGATAGGGCCCAGTGTTCAAGTCTGCCAAGATCCGTCTGGATCTTGAGCCTATCTTCTAGGGCAGTGTTTCTCAACCTTGGCAACTTGAAGATGTCCGGACTTCAACTCGCAGAATTCCCCAGCCAGCTGCTGGGGAATTCTGGGAGTTGAAGTCCGGACATCTTCAAGTTGCCAAGGTTGGGAAACACTGTTCTAGGGTGTTAGCTATTCTTGCCAGTTTAGTATCATCTGCAAATTTGCTTGTCAAACTTTTATTTGTCTCCATCTCTTTTTCTTTTCTTCTCTTTCTTTGGAGTTCTAAGCCAATGGGAGAATCCCCCAGATTTGGGTGTTTCCATCCCAAAGCAGAACTGGGTGGCTGTTAAGTTTAAACTCCATGCAAAATTGAGCTAAATTGAAGTTAGTTTGCTGAGTGAATTAACTCCCCCTCGCAACTCCATCGATCCGGTTAAGTGTAACGTGGGGAGTAAGGCAAGGCATGCCATTTATTTTGGACAGCCTGTAAATCAAAGTAGTGCTGAAGCTTGCAAATTGCCTGGGGTAATTTGATCATACTACACACGGTTGAATTCCCTGGGGCCAGTCTTTTTCAAAACTTGGCAACTTAAGATGTGCAGACGTCAGCTGGCTGGGGAATTCTGGGAGTTGAAGTCCGCCCACTTTAAAGTTGCCAAGTTTGGGGGGAAAAAACCATTGCTTTGGACTCTGGAGCATATGTGAATATTCTTAGATTGGGGATTAACCCAAGGCTGAATGAGAAATAAGAGACAGAAAAACAGGAAGAAATAGAAATTCAAAGAGAGGTTAGGGATGGAGTTGCATAAGGACTGTCTAACAGTGCCCCCTTGAGGCGGCATAAACAAATTGTTCCATGACATTACTAAATGAAGCCTATGTCCCTATCAAATTTCAATTTTCTTTCTTCAGTCGCTAAATTGTCTGTAGAGATTCTCAGTCATCCAGGTCATGGTTGTCCCAAAGGTTCTTTTTTCAAGAGGACTTTCTTTTTAAAGACATTTTGCTTCTCATCCAAGAAGTTTCTTCAGCTCTGACTGGATGATGGGGAATGTAAGGATTTATATTCCTTGCAGTCAGCTGATCATTTGCATCCTTTTAGAGAGTTGTTGAGGCCACTTGGCCACAGATAAACCTCCAAGTGGCTTCAGTGACTTTCTAAAAGGATGCAAATGACCAGCTGTCTGCAAGGAGTATAAATCCTTCCATTCCCACCATCCAGTCAGAGCTGACAAAGCTTCTTGGATGAGAAGTGAAATGTCTTTGAAGAAAAAACAAACAGATATCTGCATATCTTAAGGACTACTCAAACGGGAGATATAAACGAGACTGGAAAAAATGGATTGATTATATACAAAATAAATACGGGACTAAGAAATTCCAGATAGCTTATGCTTAAGATCAGGAATGATTTAAATTGTTTAAGTTAGTTTAGCAAGGAGGAGCTAAGTTCAATGTAAAGATGTTATCAATTGTTTTCTTTTTTCCAATATATTTTAGACTGTTTTTGTTAAAAATCTATACCGTGTATGGGTTCTGGGAAGTTGGGGGGGGGGAAGGCGGGGGGGGTGGGGGGAGGTTGGGGGGGAAGGATATATATCAGGTTTGACAAGACGCGTTAGATTTTAATGTAATTTGATTCTACATGTATACTGTTTTTTCTTATATTTTCATTACTATTATTATTATTTTTCTTTAAAACTAGGATATGTTAAACATATTGACATGAAGCGGAAATACACCAATGAGAGGAGGAGTGGGAAACAGAAGGGAGAAGGAAGATGGGAAGAAAGGGATAGGAGAGGGTAAGGGGGAAGATGAGGAGGATGAGGATAAGGAGGAGTGGAATGTAGAGAGTGGAGAAGGAGAAAGGAAGGGGAAGTAGAGTAGGAAAGGATGATGGAGGGAAGATAGAAAGTTGGAGAGAGGTAGAAGAAAGAGGTGTATGGAGAGTAGAAGAGCTATAATGGGTTTTTATTTTTCTGGGCATTGTTGACAAGAGGAACTGATGTAATTATTATTTACTACTATATGATACTGGCTATGAATAGTATACATGTGAGTGTATGTTATGAAAATGGAAATAAAAAATATTAAAAAAAAACAAAAACAGAAAAGTCCAGTTGTCTCTTGAAAAAGCTCCTTTGGGACAGTTGCTGTGTCCCATTCTTTGCAACCCCATGGGCCAAAGCACACCAGGCCCTGTGTCCTCTGTTTTCCCCGAGTCTTCCCAAATTCATGTTTATGTTACTGTCAATGACACTAACTTTCTCATTGTCTGCCATCAATTGCTCCTTTTGCCTTCAGTCCTTCCCAACATCTGGATCTTCTCCAAGGAATCCTCTCTTCTCATTTGGTGTTCGAAGTATGTGAGCTTCAGCTTCAGAACCTGTCCTTCCAAAGGACAATCAGGGTTGATTTCCTTTAGGATTGATTGATTGGATCTCCTTGGATTACCTCAAGAGTTTTCTCCAGCACCACAATCCAAAAGCATCTGGGCTCAGCCTTCCTTATGGTCCAACTCTCATAGCCATACATTACTACTGGAAAAACCATAGCTTTGACTATATGGACTTTTGTCTGCAGGGTGATGTCTCTGCTTTTTAATATGCTATCTAGGTTTGCCATAGCTTAGTTTTGTTTAGTTTAATGTTTGTTCCTAATGGCTGGTTGTACCAGTTAACAGCGCTCCTCCTCCTTCCATCCAATCTGGAAATAAGAAGGAATTTCCCGACAGTGAGAATCATTAATCAATGGAACACTTTGCCTCCTGGAGTTGTGGATGTTCAATTGCTGGAGGTTTTTAAGAAAAGATTGGACAACCATATGTCCAAGATGGTATAAGACGTGATTCATTTCGCTGAGCTTTTTCTGAAGCCGACCTGTTCAATTGATGTATACTATAACTTCATATTATATCCCTCAGGCAAAACTGGAAAGATAGGAGTTGGATACTGGTTTAAATTTAATTTTTTTTAAAAGAAGGACTAGGGGAGACATGATAGCAGTCTTCCAATATCTCAGGGGTTGCCACAAAGAAGAGGGAGTCCAACTATTCTCCAAAGCACCTGAGGGCAAAACAAGAAGTAATGGATAAAAACTAATAAAGAAGAGAAGCAATTTAGAATTAAGGACAAATTTCCTGATAATGAGAACAATTAATCAGTGGAACGACTTGCCTCCAGAAGTTGTGAATGCTCCAACCCTGGAAACTTTTAAGAAGAGATTAGATAACCATTTGTCTGCAATGGTGTAGGTTTCCTGCCTAAGCAGGGGGTTGGACTAGAATATATCAATATCTATATCTATATATATATCAGTTAGACTTATATACCGCTTCATAGGGCTTTCAGCCCTCTCTAAGCGGTTTACAGAGTCAGCATATTGCCCCCACAGTCTGGGTCCTCATTTCACCCACCTCGGAAGGATGGAAGGCTGAGTCAACCTTGAGCCGGTGAGATTAGAACCGCTGAACTGCAGATAACAGTCAGCTGAAGTGGCCTGCAGTACTGCACCCTAACCACTGCGCCACCTCGGCTCTTAGAAGACCTCCAAGGTCCCTTCCAACTCTGTTGTTCTATTCTGTTCTGCTCTATTCTATTTTCTATACTGTTTTAATTCTTTACGCTTGTGCTATCCAGTCCTGATTCCCTTTTCCTTTACGCTGTCCACACCCAGCACCCCACCTACAGTTCCGGCGGCGGAGGGGCTGGACTAGATGACCTGCAGGGTCCCTTCCAATTCTGCTATTCCCAAGTATTCGTCTCTAGTTCGGCACGTGTGTGAAACCCGCCTCTCGCTCACACCCGGCAATCATCCGCGCCTCCCGACCAATGAGCGCCTCTTTCGTCCGGCTCGCGCCGGAGCCCACCAATCCGCGCGCCCGTTCCTTCGTACGTCACAGCTCTTCCTCCTACTCCTCTCAGACGGCCGCGCGGCCCTGTCCGTCACCCCGCTCTTCCAGCGGAGGCGCGTCGTGGCGTCGTTTTGAGGCGGTGGCGGGCCCTTGACGCATGCGCAGGCCGTCCTGCGGTCTCTTCTTTTTTTTCCCCTTTCCTCCCCCATCCCCCTACCTCCTCCTGCTCTTTCCTCTCGGCTTCCCGGCATCCTTTGCGAAGTGGCAACGTAAGCCGGTCGTGGCAAAGGCGGCGCCTGCGCAGTGAGAGGCGTTAAAAAAAAAAAAGCCGGCTGAGAGGTTTCCCCGGCCGGTTGACGGACCGACGGCAAAACGGTGGTTCGCTCGCCGACTCTGGAGTAGCCGCTTCGCCCTTCGCCTAATCGGGTACGTCAGCCCGCTGAGCCCGGCTCCGGAGACAAGGCGGGGGAGGGCGAGTGGATTTCCCCCTCCCCCTCAGCCCCCTCCCCTTACAGCCCCCCCCTGTTTCCTATGGGGGCTCCGCTTTGAATCCTGTCTCCCCTCAGGCGTCTCTGGGGAGGGAGGTGGGCAAGGATCTGGCCCCCATCCCAATGGGGTTCCCCAGGGATCTGCCCAATGGCTTGGGGGGGGGGGGTTGCCCGAGTCGTCCCCCTCCCCCCAGTTGGGTGGGAGGGCTGGTCGCCTACAAGACAGACAGGAAATTGGGCTTCACCACCACCCCCACACACACTTTGAAGAAAGGCTGGGGAAAACAATGAATGGAAATTAGCTGTGGGGGTTGAATGGGGGGGCGGGCAGATGTCTGCTTTCATGAATCTGCCACCAATGCATTAAAAGGGGGAGGGGGAAGAAGGTGGGGGATCCTTGGGTTGCTCATGCTTTACACACACACACACACACACACACGGGGGGGGGAGAGACTTTCACAGACACATACATACCTTCACACACAGATTTTCACAGACACACATTTTCACACACACAGAGGTTTTCAGACACATATATACCTTCACACACAAATAGGGACTTTCACAGACACATACATACCTTCACACACAGATTTTCACAGACACTTACACATTTCCACACACACAGAGGTTTTCAGACACATATATACCTTCACACACAAATAGGGACTTTCACAGACACATACATACCTTCACACACAGATTTTCACAGACACTTACACATTTCCACACACACAGAGGTTTTCAGACACATATATACCTTCACACATAAATAGGGACTTTCACAGACACATACATACCTTCACACACAGATTTTCACAGACACACATTTTCACACACACAGCGGTTTTCAGACACATATATACCTTCACACACAAATAGGGACTTTCACAGACACATACATACCTTCACACAGATTTTCACAGACACTTACACATTTTCACACACACAGAGGTTTTCAGACACATATATACCTTCACACACAAATAGGGACTTTGACAGACACATACATACCTTCACACACAGATTTTCACAGACACACATTTTCACACACACAGCGGTTTTCAGACACATATATACCTTCACACACAAATAGGGACTTTCACAGACACATACATACCTTCACACAGATTTTCACAGACACTTACACATTTTCACACACACAGAGGTTTTCAGACACATATATACCTTCACACACAAATAGGGACTTTCACAGACACATACATACCTTCACACACAGATTTTCACAGACACTTACACATTTTCACACACACAGAGGTTTTCAGACACATATATACCTTCACACACAAATAGGGACTTTCACAGACACATACATACCTTCACACACAGATTTTCACAGACACTTACACATTTTCACACACACAGAGGTTTTCAGACACATATATACCTTCACACACAAATAGGGACTTTCACAGACACATACATACCTTCACACACAAATAGGGACTTTCACAGACACATACATACTTACACACAGAGAGAGATAGAGACTTTCACATATACACCTTCACATACTTTCAGACACACACACACACACACTTACACAGACTTTCACACACACACACTGATGTTGGAATAATAGTGGGTGGCAGATTCAGGCCCTGCTTGGATGGGGAGGGGGGGGCTGCAGGCAAAAGATTCTGGGCAGTTTAAAGGTGCCTCGAAGGAAGCGTCATCTTCAGTTTCTCATTCTTTCCCATTGTTCCTATTGGTCTCCTCCTCTTGGTTTCTGAGGATTTATCCATTGTTGTTGTGGGGAACTGATGCTTTATGATTGCAACTATGATTTATGACGTATTACTTGCAGTTTGTATAAATTTCCTCTTTCCGCCATGTATTCAACATGGGCAGTGATGTGTATGTGTGTTTGTGTGTGTGTTTGTGTATGGTGCAAGTGTATAGAATAGAACAGAACAGAATGGAATAGAATTTTTTATTGGCCAAGTGTGATTGGATACAGAAGGAATTTGTCTTTGGTGCATAAGCTTCTCAGTGTATATAAAAATACAAGATACATTCGTCAAGAATCACAAGGTACAACACTTAATGATAGTCATAGGTTACAAATAAGCAATCAGGAAACAATATCAATATGTATGTCTATAGATGTGTATAGGTGTGTTAATGTATGTGTTTGGGTACAAATGCACTTTCCCTTGAGAGCAGGCAACAGAATTTCATTATTAGTGTGGGCCATTGCGTTTACAGTAAAAAAAAATATGACAATAATCACCGGAGACGAATGCCTTGTGTGTCCCATCACACTTGGCCAATAAAAGAATTCTATTCTATTCAACAGGGAGTTCTCGACTTACAACAGTTTGTTTCGCGACCATTTAAAGTCACAGCAGCGCTGGAAAAAGAATGCCCGTTTTTTACACCTACAACCTTTGCAGCATCCCCACGATCATGTGATCAAAATTCAGACGCTTGGCAACTGGTTCATACTTACGACTGTTGCAGCGTCTCAGGGTGGCATGATCCCCTTTTGCAACCTACAAGTCAATGAGGAAGCCAGATTCACTTCACAACCAGGTTACTAACTTATCAACTGCAGTTAGTAGATGGAAGGAATTGAAGTGATTTAGCTTTGGAGGGGGAAAAAAAGATGTTTGGGGCAATATGATAATATTTTTGGAAAAGTATCAGGTCTCAGAGTCTTCTCCAGCACCACAATCCAAAAGCAATAGCTTGGCTAATCTAGAGAAAAGAATAATAGCAATAGCAATAGCAGTTAGACTTATATACCGCTTCATAGGGCTTTCAGCCCTCTCTAAGCGGTTTACAGAGTCAGCATATTGCCCCCAACAACAATCCGGGTCCTCATTTTACCCACCTCGGAAGGATGGAAGGCTGAGTCAACCTTGAGCCGGTGAGATTTGAACAGCCGAACTGCAGAACTGCAGTCAGCTGAAGTAGCCTGCAGTGCTGCATTTAACCACTGCGCCACCTCGGCTCTGTCAAAGCATCTGGGCTCAGCCTTCCTTATGGTCCAACTCTCTCAGCCATACATTACTACTGGAAAAACCATAGCTTTGACTATATGGACTTTTGTCTGCTTTTTAATATGCTATCTAGGTTTGCCATAGCTTAGTTTTGTTTGGTTTAATGTTTGTTCATAATGGATGGTTGTACCAGATAATAGTGCTCCTCCTCCTTCCATCCAATCTGGAAATAAGAAGGAATTTCCCGACAGTGAGAATCATTAATCAATGGAAGAGTTTGCCTCCTGGAGTTGCTGGAGTTGTTCGTGTTCAATTGCTGGAGGTTTTAAGAAAAGATTGGACAACCATATGTCCAAGATAGTATAAGGGCTCCTATGGAGTTAGACTAGAAGACCTCCAAGGTACCTTCCAGCCCCTTGACTCATTTCTCTGAACCTTTTCTGAAACCGACCTGTTCAATTGATGTATACTGTAACTTCATATTGCATCCCTCAGGCCAAACTGGAAAGATAGGACTTGGGTCCTGGTTTAAATTTATTTTTTTTTAAAAAAAGAAGGACTAGGGGAGACATGATAGCAGTTTTCCAATATCTCAGGGGTTGCCACAAAAAAGAGGGAGTCAAGCTATTCTCCAAGGCACCTAAGGGCAGAACAAGAAACAATGGGTGGAAACTAATCAAGGAGAGAAGCAATTTAGAACTGGAGGAGAAATTTCCTGACTGTTAGAACAATTAATCAGTGGAACAACTCGCCTCCAGAAGTTGTGAATGCCCCAATATCGGAAATGTTTAAGAAGAGATTGGATAACCATTTGTCTGAAGTGGTGTAAGGTTTCCTGCCTAAGCAGGGGGTTGGCCTAGATTCCTTCCAACTCTGTTATCCTATTCTATTCTAGAAACTCAAGATCTGTGCTCTTTTCTTCAGAGTTCTGGACTAATGCATTTAAGTAACAAAGTAACTTTCAATTTATGGTACTTTTAGAAAAAATAAATCCTAATAGTAGAAGCACTTTGAGAGCAGAACTGTCAATGTAAAAAAACTGTCTCAGCTCCTTTCACTGAATGTTCCCAAGTGAAGTCAAGGTGACCATTTATCTCGGATACAGGTAGTCCTCGAGTTACAACGGTTCATTTAGTGACCTTTCAGTTACAACTGCACTGAAAAAAGTGATTTATGACGTTTCTCACACTTTTGACCTTTGTAGCATCCCTATCATTATGTGATCAAAATTCATCTGCTTGGCAACTGACTCATACTTATGATTGTTGCTGTGTCCCAAGGTCATGTGATCATATTTGCAATTTTTTTGACAAGCAAAATCAATGGGAAAGCCAGATTGATTCAACAACCGTGTTACTAACTTATCAACTGCGGTGATTCACTTAACTGTAGCAAGAAAGGTCGTAAAATGGGGCAAAGTCCACTTAAAAATGCCTCACTTAACAACAAAAAATTGGGGCTCAATTGTGGTCGTAAGTCGAGAACTAACTGTACTGAATAATCTGGATTCCTGCACTAGGCAGGAGCTGAAATTCAGTTGATCAAATGATGTGTCTTCCTGATTTTGTGGTGAAAAGCAACATTTTTTGGTGAAAGGAAAGATGTTGAGACTCTGGAAAGTATGCAGAGAAGAGCAACAAAGATAAACATATCTTTGTTTGAAATATCTTTTAAAACATATGAAGAGTGGTTGCAGGAACTGGATATGTCTAGTTTAATGAAAAGAAGGACCAGGGGAGACATGATAGCAGTCTCCCAAAATCTCAGAGGCTGCCACAAAGAAGAGGGAGTCAAACTATTCTCCAAAGCACCTGAGGGCAGGACAAGAAGCAATGGGTGGAAACTAATCAAGGAGAGAAGCAACTTAGAACTGAGGAGAAATTTGCTGACAGTTAGAACAATTAATCAGTGGAACAACTTACCTCCAGAAGTTGTATATGCTCCAACACTGGAAGTTTTTAAGAAGATGTTGGATAACCATTTGATTGAAGTGGTGTAGGGTTTCCTGCCTAGTCAGAGGGTTGGACTAGAAGACCTCCAAGGTCCCTTCCAATTCTGTTATTCTATATTCTATTCTCCAAAGCACCTGAGGGTAGAACAAGAAGCAATGGGTGGAAACTAATCAAGGAGAGAAGCAACTTAGAACTAAGGAGAATTTGCTGACAGAACAATTAATCAGTGGAATAGCTTGCTTCCTGAAGTTGTGGGTACTCCAGCAGTGGAGATTTAAAAAAAAGAGAATGGGCAATCATTTGTCTGAAATGGTACAGGGTTACTTGCTTGAACAGGAAGTTGGACTAGAAGACCTCTAAGATCCCTTCCAATCTTTTATTCTGTACTGTTATTATTGGCTTGAGCGACATTTATAATTGAGGGCTTTCAACCCTGAGCTACAAATATTCTCCTTTATTGGTAAATTTTTAATTCTATGGAGGTTTCCAGTGGTATCCACTACAGTGCTCATCTTTCCCAGCCAGACTTCATCAATGGAGATCAGACCCTCCTTATGTGCTCAGTATCTTGCTTATGCTGGCTTGAATTGAAATTCAAAACTTATGTTGGAAAAGGTTGGGCAGATCTGGCTCAAAAATGGCTGCATTTGTGCCATACACATATCTGCATTTGTGCAACATATGACACTTGGTCACTATACTGTGACCATGTCATATACATATGTATAGATATGTAATATACATATGACATTTTACTACATAACCCATGCTGGCTGGAGAATTCTGGGAATTGAAGTCCACACACCACGGAGTCCCCAAGATTGAAAAACACTGCCTTGGTGACTGTTCAAATCCTTAGAAATACTTTAATATCTTGCGCTTTTAGAAGTTATTTAAGTATGTAAATAATTTTAGGTATGTATTTATACTCCATAGGGACACGATAGCTCAGTGGCTAAGACACTGAGCTTGTCAATCAGAAAGACCAGCAGTTTGAATCCCTAGGCCATGTAACAGAGTGAGCTCCCATTACTTGTCCCAGCTTCTGCCAACCTAGCAGTTCGAAAGCACATAAAAATGCAAGTAGAAAAAATTGGAACCACCTTTGGCAGGAAGGTAACAGCGTTCCGTGCGCCTTCGGGATTTAGTCATGCCGGCCACATGACCACGGAGACGTCTTTGGACAGCGCTGGCTCTTCGGCTTTGAAACAGAGATGAGCACTGTCCCCTAGAGTCGGGAACGGCTAGCACATACGTGCGAGGGAAACCTTTACCTTTATTTATATCCCACCATTACTATTTTTATAAATAACTCAAGGTGGCAAGCATAACCTAATTTTTCTTTTCTCTGATTTTCCCCACAACAACCTTGTAAGGTGTGTTGGGTTGAGAAAGATTGTGACTGAGCCAAAGTTTGTGAACTCTTGCCTTCATTTGTTAGAAACTTCTGATTTATTACACAGGTTGTACGTTTCTAAAAGGAAAGGTGATGATCTTGCAGATAACCAGGCCATTCGTCAGTGCACTTGTCTTTTTAGACACTTATGACACAAAGATGATATGAAGGAGGAAAAGTGATGCAAATCAATCTTAAGGCTTTCAAGTCTTTTCTGTCTGGTTGGCATTGTACTTCAACCCTCAAAGTCGGTAACATTTTTTAAGGATGAAATTGTTTCCATTCATTGGTTTTATAATTCTTGAGCCTGAGGCTCATGCTGAGTATTGAAAATAAGGCATGCAAAAAGAATACAATTGACTTTTACCTCTTCTAATCTTTTGAAAATCTGAAGCATGTTGTTCCCATACCGAGCATTTTCTAAAGCGTTTGGTACAACATTGTTTAGTTAACAGGTGCTGATTCAGTTACAGGACCAATACATCTGTGCCTGCTCTCTTTCTTGACAAAAAGCTTAAGTGTGAATCATTTGCACCAACTCTTGCCAGTTCAAAGGATCATTTGAAGGGATCAGAAAGGGGAGAAACTCAAAGCAGAGAATTTTTTTATATATATACAGCAAAATTGTGTGAATAATCCATTTGGTATCTGTAGCTGGTTCTTTTTCATGTATTATTCTTCTTAAACAAGTATTCTCTTTGAAGTAGATAGCATGGTGGATTTTTGTTTTTATTTTTTAAAAACCTCTGTTCGATCGGGTCGAATTCTTGGAGACCACCTGGACAGGTTCCCTGAAGTTTCCTTGGCAAGGTTTTTGAGAAGTAGTTTGCCATTGCTTCCTTCCTAGGGCTGAGAGAAAGTGGCTGGCCTAAGGTCACCCCGCAAGTTTTGTGCTAAGGCTAGAACTCCCGGTCTCCTGATTTCTAGCTTGATGCCTTAACCATGACACCGACTGGTCTTCCCAACATGGCATATACTTAAGTAGTGTGTCTGTGCAAGCAGAGGTTTTTAAGCTGCTCATATGTCTAGTTAGAGGAGTGCTGCAGTGGCCTAGAGGTGGAGGAGGCTGTGAGTTCGATCCTAAGTAGAGGCAGATATTTCTCTCTTTGGGCACACTGAGAATATATCTGCTGAACAAAACTCTACATTGGCTACAGGAAGGGCATCTGGCCATTAAAACACTCAGCTAGCTCCAATCAATTGCCCAGACTCCACCCTGCAAAGGATTTGGGGGTTGTTAAAAGATGATGATGATATGTCTAGTCAGTGGTTTGAGATCCCCAAAACCATAACTGCTTCAAAGTCTTGGTGGCTTAAAATTAAGAGCAACAAATAGAAGCACCAGAATTAGGTGCTGCCCGCAATCAGTTCATGGTTACCAATCAATTTGGAACATGAATGATGGGTGAAAAATAAAGAACTTCGCTTCTGAATAGTATATAGGTAGTTTTCGACTTACCAACGCAATTGAGCTCAAAATATCTGTTGCTAAATGAGTTCTGCCCCACTTTACAGCCTTTCTTGCCACAGTTGTTAAGTGAATCATGCCATTGTTAAGTTAGTAACGCAGCTGTTAATTGAATCTGGCTTCCCCATTGACTTTGCTTGTGAGAAGATTGCAAAAGAGGATCACGATCCCGGGACACTGCAACTGTCATAAGTATGAATCAGTATACTTACATCCAGTATTTGGATGTCAGCTGAACATCCAAATTTCGATCATGTGACCATGGGAAGCCTGCCACGGTTGTTAATGTAAAAATTTGTCATAAGACGCTTTTTTTCAGTGCTGTTGTAACTTTGAATGGTCACTAAATGAACTGTTGTAAGTAGAAGCCTACCTGTATAGGAAAACATATTTGCTAGGTGAGCAGATGTCTGTGGGGATTCTAAGTTATCTAGGTCATGGTTTAGAGTTTAGAGTAATTTATTTATATGCCGCCTTTTTCCCTGGGGGGACTCAGGGCGGCTTACAACTCGAAGTGGGGGGGGAAACAAACAATTAACACATAAGACAGTACATCATTAAAAGCACAACATTCATACTATTCGCGTGGGTTACAGTCTTTAACCCCAGGCCTGACGGGATAGCCAGATTTTAAGGGCTGTGTGGAAGGTCTGGAGGGTGGTGAGGGTACGAATCTCCACGGGGAGATCGTTCCATAGGGTTGGAGCTGCCACCGAGAAGGCTCTCCTCCGCGTAGTTGCCAGTCGACATTGACCGGCAGATGGGACTCGGAGGAGGCCTAATCTATGGGATTTAATTGGTCGGGTGGAGGTAATTGGCAGTAGGTGGTCTCTCAAGTACCCAGATCCACTACCATGAAGGGCTTTGTAGGTGACAAGTAGCACCTTGAAGCGTACCCGGAGATCGACCGGTAGCCAGTGCAGCTCGCGGAGGATAGGTGTTATGTGGGTGAAGCGAGGTGCACCCACAATCGCTCGCGCGGCCGCATTCTGGACTAGCTGAAGTCGCCGAATACTCTTCAAGGGCAGCCCCATGTAGAGCACATTGCAGTACTCCAGCCTAGAGGTCCCAAAGGTGCTTTGTTCAAGAGGCCACTGGATTTTCTGGGTTTTTTCCTGTGTCAAAATTGAACAGCCCTCCCTCAACAGAGGGGAAGCAGACATCATCTCTCTCCAGTCTACAACAGGGTCCTTTCAGCCGTTCCCAGAAGGCTCCACACCCATTTTGCATTACTCAGGTGACCCGGAGGACACAGATAAACCTCTCACTTGACACACCCACACCTGAAGCCCTTATAAACAGAAGAACACTGGCATCTCCTAAACTCCGTGAAAGATGTTCACTAAATGTTCGGAAACTTACCCGCAAGCTCAGAGAACGAACCTTCGCCGAGCTACAGATATTTGCCACTATTGTAAAACTCCAAGTGATCTCAGCGGCTCTTTAAAAGGATGCAAATGACCAGCTGTCTGCAAGGAGTATAAATCCTTCCATCCCCTATCATCCTTCGGTCAGAGCTGAAGAAGCTTCTTGGATGAGAAGCAAAATGTCTTCAAAGAGAAACCAGAAAGTCCAGTTGTCACTTGAAAAAGCATCTTTGGGACATAATGCGAGCAGATGTTACCATGGCTAATTTAGATTTCTGTTGCAGTAGAACAGTGGTTCTTAAATTGTGAGTAATTACCACCAAACAGCAGTCTCATAGAATGTGTATGAACAATTCTCCTACACTAGCCGACTACAATTGATTATCATTTTTAAATTTGTCAGGACTCAGGCTGTGGCTGTGGTGGCACAGTGGGTAGAGTGCAGTATTGCAGGCGACGTCTGCTGACTGCCGATTACCAGCATTTTGGCAGTTCGAATCTCACCAAGGTTGACACTCAGCCTTCCGTCCTTCTGAGGTCTATAAAATGAGGACCCAGATTATCGAGGGCAATATGCTGACTCAGTAAACCGCTTAGAGAGGGCTGGGAAAGCACTGTGAAGCGTTATATAAGTTCTGTTACTACTGCTGCAGTAAATGGGTTAAGTCCCATTCAGTGGAGATAATACAAGCCTTAAACTAGCTAAAAATGAAATTAAACCTTTCCTGTTAGGTTTGTCAACTGGCAACTAGGGAAGTACTTCATAGAAAAGGAACTAACTATTCTGAAAGTACAAGTAGTCAGTCCTTGACTTAAAAAATGTTCATTTAACAACTATTTGAAATTATAATGTTCCTGAAAAAAGTGAATTACAAGCAGTCCTCGCACAACCGTCACAGCTTCCCCTTGGTCACGGGATCAAAATTCAGGCACATGACTCCTGGCATGTATTTACCATGATTGCAGCATCCTGGGGGTCATATGATCTCCATTTGTGATTTTCCCAGCCAGCTTTCACCAAGCAAATAGATGGGGAAGCCAGGTTCACTTAACGGCCATGAAATTCACTTAAGAACTGCAGGGATTTGCTTAGCAATCATGGCACAAAAGTGTAAACTTGTGCATGGTTCGTTTAACAACCACCTTACTTAGCAATGGCAATTCTGGCTCCCAATTGTAGTCGTAATTTGAGTGCCACTTCTAACTGCATATTCTTTCTTCTTAAAAAAATGTGAGAATAAATTATTTTTTGTTTTCATACAGGTTTATTACAGATTACCTAAATTCAGGTAATCCTTGATTTACAACAGTTCATTTAGTGACCGTTCAAAGTTACAACGGCACTGAAAAAAGCGACTTACGATCATTTTTCACCCTTGTGACCATAGCGGCATCCCTGTGGTCACGTGATTTACATTCGAATGCTTGACAACTGACTCACATTTATGACGTTTGTGGTGTCCTGGAGTCCTGTGATCCCCTTGTGCAATCTTCTGACAAGCAAAGTTAGTGGGGAAGCCAGGCTCACTGAACAACTGTGTTACTAATTTAAGAATCGCAGTGATTCACTTAACAAATGTGGTGAGAAAAATGGTAAAATGGGGCAAATTCACGTAGCAAATTTCTCACTTAACAACATAAATGTTGGGCTTCATTGTGGCCGCAAGCTGAGGATTACCTGTATTCAGGAAATGCCGACAAAGAACGTTTTAACTAAAAATACCGTTACTATAGTCCAAGCTGTGTGCGTTTTTCTGGATTAGCTGTCAGAGTTTTTTTGATCTGAAATCGGTTTTTAGGAACTCTTGTTGTTGTACAATAACGTGGCGTTAAATAAACATCTTGTAAATTCTCCTCACTCATTGCTTGGAAATAGGATTTTAATTTTATTTTGTTTAAGATTTTCCTTTTAAGCCTGTCGCCAAAATTTTCTTTCTGCTGTACTTTTATGCTTCACTGTCTTTCGGTATCTGGTAAGAGCAGCTTAGCAACCCACCCACGGAGTTCCTTCAAGCATACAATTTCAAATTGCCCTTGTAATGTCTGATACAATATGTAGATCCTAACTCGGATTTAATCAGCCATAGATATTTTTTATGAACCTTAATTTGTTATTGGAATAGATATTTTTTTTCTTTTCTTCTATTAGCCCTATTAAATTTTCGATTCATGTCCATCTTTCAGCATTCTTAAAGGTAAGAGAGAGATAAGATAACCTTTATTATCCCTTTTTTCATAGATTCAAAATCATACATACACACACACACACACACACACACACACATGCGTGTGCATGGGGGAGCACCAGAAACTGAAAGAGCAGCTCCTCGGCGCGCGCACACATGGGAGCACCGGAAACAGGAAGAGAAGCCCCCCAGCACGAATGTGTGCCCTGGGAAGCTAAGCTTCTGGTTTCTAACACACATGTGTGTGCAGTGACCAGTTGGCCGACGTGTGCATGTTTCTGGCGCTCCAGTGTGCACGAAAACCAGCTGCCTGGCGCGCATGTGCACTCCGGAACCTGGAAGAGCAATGGGCGACGGCAGTGGCCTCCAACCTTGGCAACTTTAAGACCTGTGGACTTCAACTCCCAGAGTTCCTCAGCCAGCTTTGCTGGCTGAGGAACTGTGGGAGTTGAAGTCCACAAGTCTTAAAGTTGCCAAGGTTGGAGACCACTGGGCGACGGCTGGCATGCCCAGAGAAATAGCTCTGTGTGCCACTTCCAGCACACATGCCATAGGTTCCCCATCACAAACCTAGGTGTTCAGAAGAACACCTATAACAGGTTCAACTACTGCAGCGTACATTCCTCATGACGATTTGGGGTTCCTTTCACTGCAGTCGGTTTTGTAAAGTTTTAATTGCCTTTTTTTCGTTAAAAGAAGAAAGATACCACTGAGAGGTAGCCAAAAATAATGCAGTCTTAATTCTCTTCATCTTGTCCTCTCTGCTCTTTTCCTTTTTTTGGCAAGCCTCCATGTATTCCACAAAGCTTAGCACCTTGACAGCGCTTAGAAATGACAGCTTCAAATCTGAAACGCAGACAAGTTGTGCCAAGAAGTCACCTTTCTGAACCCATCCCCGACGCCTGTTCTTTCAGATTGTACAGGTTTCTTTGTGAAATAACTGATGGACTGCCCAGATTTATTTTGATTTTACCTCTTTGTAGTTTCAGTTTGGGGCAGATCCAAGCAGCCTGCAGCAAAAAGTAGCAACGATAATCAGCAGCATCTAAATTGACATGTAAATTAAATAAGCGCATCTTCATAACCTCAATTCCACAGGAACCTCCTCATCAGACCATTATTAATATAGCATATAAATAATGCAACCAGTCACCTCAAGTGCAATCACTTCTCACACAATGTCAAAAACGGAAAAAAAGCCAGTTTTTTTAAAAAAATTCCTAAATATTAGTATCAGTTCCACCAGACGGGAATCTTTATAGATCTTTATAGAAAATGCTCGCCTTCACATCCCAAGCCAAGGTGGCGCAGTGGTTAAATGCAGCACTGCAGGCTACTGCTAGATCAGCAGGTCAGCGGTTCAAATCTCACCGGCTCAGGGTTGACTCAGCCTTCCATCCTTCCGAGGTGGGTAAAATGAGGACCCAGATTGTTGGGGGCAATATGCTGACTCTCTGTAAACCGCTTAGAGAGGCCTGAAAGGCCTATGAAGCGGTATATAAGTCTACTGCTATTGCTATTGCTATTGCTTCTCACCTTATCTCATGTGGGATAGGCGTCTCCAGCAGATGCTCTGGTTTTCTTTAAAACTTTTGCTGCAACTCTGGTTTTTATCGACAAAAAAGTGGTGTTTTTTTGTTTTTTAAAAAAATATTTTGCTGAATTACCAGTTAAAGCCTAAAACATACTGGGTTTTCTCACTTGTGAATATGCGTCCTTCAAAGTGGTGTCTGTGAAATAAAAGTTCATTCTTTTTTTAAAATGCAAAGAGAGCTATAAAAACTTTTTCATGCTGCAAGCATTTCCCATAATGTTCCACTAGAATTATTCCCTTCATCTTTTTCATTGCGGAAAGAACATTTTCCCGACAATATTTATTAAATCTTGGTTCCCTTTCAAAGCATGGTTTGTAGGTTGTGATCCAAGCTAGAGAACGTGGCCTGTTTCCCCCCTTCCTACCTGGCATTAATTGTGTTTTCTCACTGCAAGTAGATCATGGTCAAAAGTACTACTTCAAGCCGTGATAGTGGGTAACCTTATTGATATTAATGCTGCCATATTAATGGGAAATAATTCATAATTTGATCTCCCAGCTGCTTTTAGATTGATAAACCAGGGAATCCCTGTGACATTTTCAGCTAAACTGGAGGAGGAGAGGCAGAGCCTGGGGGGTGAGTCAAGTGAGGAATCAGCCTGGGATCCTTACATTCTCACAGATGATCTAAGGCAAACCCTTCTTGAATGTCCATGTCAAGAGTGACTCGCAAACTACCTCTTTCTGCTTGCAGTTTGACAAAGAAATTAAGGGAAGGGGGAAGTGTATGATTGGAGAGGGAAAAAAAGGAATCTATGTGAGCTGTTTGCTGCCTGAAAAAATCTTGGTAACTCAAGGTCATAAGCTGAAGATTTTTGAAAGGTGCAGACCAGAGGTGGGATTCAGCAGGTTCTGACCAGTTCTGGAGAACCAGTAGTGGAAATTTTAAGTAGTTCAGAAAACCGGTAAATACCACCTCTGGCTGGCCCCGCCCCCATCTATTCTCTGCCTCCCGAGTCCCAGCTGATCGGGAGGAAGTGGGGACTTTGCAGTAACCTTCCCCTGGAGTGGGGAGGGAATGGAGATTTTACAGTATCCTTCCCCTGCCACACCCACCAAGCCATGCCACACCCACCAAGCCACGCCCACAAAACCGGTAGTAAAAAAAATTGAATCCCACCACAAGTGCAGACTGCTTTTCCAAAACAAAATGCCTAACATGGATTGGTGGACAATGGGCACTGGGCAGCCTGGGGAAGGAAGAGGGGTTTGATTATATTGCGCTACTGTGCCAAAACTTCAGAGCTGGCTTTGCTTCTTCTGTGCCTGAATGAATCTGCCAGTAAAGTTTTACTCTTGGTAATAAAAACGTCCTAGAGTTTCTTTTGTTCTACCTGCCAATGGGACAGTTGACAACCATTGACTCTTATCTGTGGTCAATTTAGTGCTGACCTTTAGTTGGCTAAATCCTTGTGTATAGGTAGGAGCCAAGGTGGTGCAGTGGTTAAATGCAGCACTGCAGGCTACTTCAGCTGACTGCAGTTCTGCAGTTCGGCGGTTCAAATCTCACCGGCTCAGGGTTGACTCAGCCTTCCATCCTTCCGAGGTGGGTAAAATGAGGACCCGGATTGTTGTTGGGGGCAATATGCTCACTCTGTAAACCGCTTAGAGAGGGCTGAAAGCCCTATGAAGCGGTATATAAGTCTAACTGCTATTGCTATTGCAATAACTCAACTTAATGATTTCTTTGCGCCTAAACTCCTCTGTTGACTGAATTTCTGTTTGCATCAATTGTTTTTCTCCTGCAGGACCATGGCAAGTCCAAGAACAAGGAAAGTCCTTAAAGAAGTCAGAGTGCAAGATGAAAACAATGTAAGTAACTTCGATGACCTTCTCAGCCACATAATGATTAAATGGCCATGAATCAGCTCTAGCTCATGTTAGATAATTAATGCATGTGGTTGTTATGTTACACATGCAAATTACTGGACCAATTTGCTGCAAAGTATCAGTCTTTCTAACTAAATAGTATGACTCACATTGTTTGTAAGACTGTTCCTGAAAATGACAAATATTTCTTTTTTATAAATGTGCAGGTAGTCCTCGATTTACGAACCACAATTGAGCCCAAAATTTCTGTTGCTAAAGGAGACATTTGTTGAGTGAGTTTTGCCCCATTTTACGACCTTTCTTGCCACTGTTGCTAAGTGAATCGCTGCAGCTGTCAAGTTAGTGGCACCGTTGTTAAGTGAATCCAGCTTCCCCATTGACTTTGCTTGTCAGAGGGTCGCAAAAGGGGATCACAAAACTCTGGGACACTGCAGCCGTCATAAATGTGAGTCAGTTGTCAAGCATCCCGATGTAAATCGCGTGACCCTGGGGATGCTACAGCGGTCATAAGTGTGCAAAATGGCCACAATGTCAGGGTTCCAAACAGCATCCAAAAGTAAATCAGGGTCCGAGGCAAAAGATTCCTCAAAGTTCCAATTTATGAAGAGAGACATGTTGGCACATCTGGGAAAACCCGAATCTGAAAGTTTCCAGTTTTTTCCCACCCAGTTCAAAGTTCAAGACCCTCCCCACCACCACCACCACACACACCCACAAGTCCATCACATAGTCCAATCTTCCACTGCCATGCTGGCAGTTTCCACCCATTCAGTTCTGGCCAGGTGCAGAGACAAAGGATGACCTTGGCTGTCTAGACGGAATGTTGTTATGGCTACGTATCACCCAACTCTGTATAATCCCCCCTCCCATTTTCCCACAATAGAATAGTAGAAAGTGTGGCAGGCCTGAAGTCCAAAAGAAAAGATGGATTGCAGCCCTGACACACAGATCATTTTTTTTTCAGTGCCGTTCTAACTTTGAATGGTCACTAAGCGAACTGCTGTAAGTGGAGGACTACTTGTAATTGTGTTGTTGTTTTTTTCAGTACAGACACACACATTTATTTCAGTCTTCTGGCTACATAGCCTTGTGTCCTGGTGATATAAAACAGCACTTTTATTGCCTATTCTCCTAAAGCTTTAAACAGTTTTATGTGATTTTGTCTGCCCTTGGCGCTTTGCTGTTTGACAGCTGCTGTGTTGTTTTTCCCCTTTTCACTTTCCAGTGCAGTCTCTCCCTACAGATGATTTCATAATTCTTTAATCCTGCTTGTTAAAAGTTTAATATAACCTTTTTTTAAAAACCCTTTGTGGAACATATTACGCCTCTTAAATCTCTTTCATGATTACCCCAACTGTAAATTTTCTTCGGTCTTCTTTCATAACTATTTTTGCCCTTCTCTGTTATCGTCTTCTCTTTCCCAGCATTCTTATTGAAATAATCTTTCCATGCTGTTTTCCTCCTTAGGTGTTAAGATACGTTCTCTCTTATTGTCCCATTTTGTCTTCCATCTTTTCCTAACGATTGTGATAATTTCTTTGGAAAAACCACTTAAATCTTTTTTATCTTTGAAAGGGCTGAGAGTGAATGAGTGGTCCAGGAAAGCCATCAAGGAAAGTTGAAGATGTGGTTGAACCTGAGTCCTAATCCAATTTCTTAACCCCTTACATCATGGGTTTTTCTTTTCTGTTTTGGTTTTACACTCTCTTATCTTTTTCCATAATTCTTCGGATTCTTTTTCAGACATATATGCCTTTTATCCCCAGAACTAAGGTGGGGCTTCACTAGCAGAGGTGGCTTTTCCATCCCAAGGACCGGCCCATAGATTTCCACTGCTCTCCTCTCCTCTGTCTTCTGCACATTCGCGGGTCAGGCACTGGACCGGGCTGTTTCTCCTCTTCCTCATCAGCCACCTCCAGACCTGAGGGCTGTGGCCTCTCCATCTGAGGACTAATGGACGACCCAGGCTCTGTCTCTGTCTCTCTCACTCTCTCTACCAACTCCATTCCCTCTTCCTGCTCGGGGCTCTCAGGTTGCCTTGATGCTGTCCCTGACTCCCACATGTCGGATTCTTTTTCAGACATATAAAAGTGTTTTTGGATTGATCTTCTGCTCTGACCGTATGATTTCTAGTTCAAAATCTTGCCTGTTGGCTTCAATGGTCTAGTTTTATCCCATATTAATAATGCCTAGTCTTGTTTCAGAATCTGTAGTGTGTGATGGCTGATTGCATTAGATTTTCTATCTTCTGTTTCCTATTAAATGGTCAGTTTGATTCGGAAGGTAGTGCCTGCTTTTATGTTTTTGGAAGCAGTTTTCCACTATAAACACTGAATTGTCTTTACAAAATCCATTTCTTTCATCACTGCATCTATCCAAATTTTATCGTCATCATCAATTATAACTTTCATCATTTTTAGTATTATTTCACAGTTATGTTTTGTACCACTCAAAGTGGCATGCAAAAATGTATGTATGTATTTATTTATTTATTGAAATTATATTGCTGCTTATTCACCCATGGTGACTCAAGGCAGTTTGCAAAATATAAAACCATATTTAAAACAATAAAAACTAACAAAAAGAATCAAGTGAATTAATATAGTACAATATAACAAAATCATATACATGCATGCATACATACATACATACATACATACATACATACATACATAGTCTCTGTCTCTCTCTCTCCCTCCATACCTTCTCGTGATTCATTATTTCAAGGTGATACTCATCTGGGCAGACCTTCAGGTTAATAGGCATACCTAAGCTTGATTTCGCCTAATATCTTTTTTATGAACGCTGCTTTTTAATTATTCTATTTATTAGTTTTTTATCCTGCCATTGTTACTTTATCAGTGTCGCAAACACATCTAATACTCCTTCCTCCCCTTATTTTCTCCACAACAACAATCCTTTTGAGGTAGGTTGGGCTGAGAAACAGCGATTGGTCCAAAGTCACCCAGCTGGTTTTCATGCCTAAGGCGGGATTAGAACTCTCAGCCTCCTGGTGATTGGCCAAAAGTCACCCAGCTGGCTTTCACGCCTAAGGCGGGATTAGAACAGTCTCCTGACGATTGGCTCTAAGTCACTCAGCTGACTTTCAAGGTGGGACTAAAAGCCCTAGATTTTCTGTGGACAACTCATAATTATCTTACCCCCCCCCCTTTTTTTTTCTTTACAGGTTTGTTTTGAGTGTGGTGCATTTAACCCCCAGTGGGTGAGTGTGACCTATGGCATCTGGATCTGTCTGGAGTGCTCAGGAAAACATAGAGGCTTGGGAGTTCATCTGAGGTTGGTCATTGATTATGCATTAATAATACAAGAAACGGTTTCGCCCTATTAATCTCCTTGTTTTTATTTATTGACTGAACGGATTTGTACAGTTGCCCTTCTTCTATAACCAGCTGGTTTTTGGGTCGCTGCCATGCATGCAGGGGGGGTGGGTGGCGTGTGGGGATGTCGCGCACATGCATGGGAGTCTCGTGTACATGCATGGAGGTGGGGCGCATGTGGGGGTCATGCACGCATGCGTGGGGTTGGGGGTCACATCCACGGGTTTGGCACGCATCAACAAAAAGGTTAGGCATTCCTGTTCTATAATGTAGCCCTTGTTGGATTAGAAACGATAATAAAAACCATAAAACCAGGCTGAAAACTTCAGGCATTGTGAGAAAAGGAATCTCTGTCTCATAGAAGAACAAGGAGACCATAAACAATAAAAGGCATATTTATTTATAATAATACAATACAATAGCAGAGTTGGAAGGGACCTTGGAGGTCTTCTAGTCCAACCCCCTGCCTAGGCAAGAAACTATATACCGTTTCAGACAAATGGTTATCCAACATCTTCATAAAGACTTCCAGTGTTGAGGCATTCACAACTTCAATTTAGATACAATTTAAGATACAGTTGTATAAGCTTTTGCAAAAGGATTCTCAATCATTAAAGATAAAAAGAGAACATCTGACAGATTTGGATACAGGGCTTAAACATGATTTCGGAGTGATAGTCCACTTTCTTACATGTCCATGTTACACAAGATTGTATTATACAATAGGTGTTACATAATATCTTGGCAATTAGTCAGTTTCCTGCTCAAAAATCCCCTCAGCGAAAAGTTCCCTGAACGCTTCCCACCATATTAAGAAATAATAAGAATATAACAAGACAATCAATCCCTTTAGGTCAGCATATTGAAACTGACTCCAGCAATTTCCTATTACCTTATTTTTCGGAGTATAAGACCCTTCAAAGCAGAAGACACACCTAGATTTTGGGGATGAAAACGAGTAAAATATCTTCCTCTGCCTCCCAGCAATTTGCCTCCTTGCAACAAAAAGTACAGACAATATACACTGCTTGTAGTGTTATATTTCAGACAATACCTGTACAGATGCTGTTAAAATTGATGTGCTTTCTGGAAGTATAGTTATTCTCTGCTATTTAAAAAGATAGCACTTTTTAAAACAATAGCAGGGGGCCTCTTCAGATCAAGCATTTATTTTAAAAAGCTTCTTCATTTTGTTAAGTTGTCTAGAATAATAATAAAGCAGTCTTTAAAAAAATAAGCCTAATAATTGGAACATTCTATAGGCATTTATAGTTGTTGACTTACCTCCTTGCAGCAAACAGCCTGATTAGCACAAGCAAAAAAAAAAAATCTGCCTCCCAGCAATTTGCCATGTGGAGCAAACAGCAAGTTTCACTTTCAATTTCTCCCAATCATCAGCTGTTAGAGGCTGCAGGGATTGCTATAGCTCAGTGATGGTGAATCTTTTTTGGCTCGTGTGCCAAAAGTGGGGGGAGCGCAGGGAGGTCGTGCGCGGGTGTGCCACACCCATAATGCTATGTGCATGACCCATGCGCACATGCCCAGACCCCACCCCACCCCAGTTTTTGGTGTGATTTTTTTCCGCCCTTTTTCTCAAGAAAGATTTCAGGAGAAAAAGTGTCCCCGAAAGGACAGGCGCCTCCCTTCCTTCCTATGCTTTCTTATCCCGGATAGCTTTTTGATTTCTGTAAATACTCGGATGGCCGTCCCAGCATACTGAGAAACCGCTGAATTGTCGTTTACAGTTTTGTGCGCTCTGTCACAATGGACAAATGGAAAGACATCGAACTGGAGAAAATGAAGGCCGGTGGGAACCTTAAATTCCGAGAGTTTTTAGAGTCTCAAGATGATTATGACCCTTGCTGGTCGATGCAAGAGAAGTACAACAGCAGAGCTGCGGCTCTCTTCAGAGATAAGGTAAATCCCATTCAACGTTCTTGGACCTAGATTTATTTTGTGATTCTGCATTGCTATGAATATTAATTAAGCTGTCAAGATGAGAAAGAGACTGATTTACAGCATCAGTAGGTCTCTATTTTGGCATCCGCAGCATGTAATTTTTGACAAACAGAACTTTGAGTTCATACAGGTAGTCCTCGGTGTGCAACAGTTTGTTTAGCGACAGCTCAAAGTTGCAACAGCACTGAAAAAAGTGACTTATGACTGTTTTATCACACTTACAACCGTTGCAGCATCCTCACAGTCAGGTGATCAAAATTCAGATGCTTGGCAACTGACTCGTATTTATGACGGTTGCAGTGTCCCGGGGTCATGTGATCCCCTTTTGCGACCTTCTGGCAAAGTCAATGGGGAAGCCGGAGTCACTTAACAACCGTGCTGTGAACTTCACCACTGCGGTGATTCACTTAATAACCTGTTTCCCCGAAAATAAGACCTCCCCGGATGATAAGCCCAATCGAACTTTTGAGCGCATGTGCTGAAATATGCCCTCCCCTAAAAATAAGCCCTCCCCCAAAATATTGCAGCACAGCAGCAGCCCTGAGGTGACCACGCTCGCCGTCTCCTGCACCTCAAAAATAATAAGACCTCTCTGAAAATAAGGCCAAGCGCTTATTTCGGGGGTCAAAAGAAAAGACCCTGTCTTATTTTGGGGGAAACATGGCAAGGAAGGTCATCAAATGGGGCAAACTTCACTTAACAAACGGAGTCCTTCGGGATTAGGCGGCATATAAATTTTAATAATAAATAAAATAAATAAATAAAATCTCGCTTAGCAACAGAACATTTGGGCTCAATCAGAGTTGTAAGTCGAGGACTACCTGTGGTTTAGGATATTACAAAGGCCGTGCAGGACACAGAAAAATAAAAGTGTATTGTTTCACACTCCATAGATTGACTTTCACACTTGAAACGTCCCAAAGGCACCCCTTCCGACTGAAAGAGTTTGAAGAAGGAATACCGTATTTTTTGGACTATAAGATGCACTCTCCCTCCCAAAAAAGTGGAAATGTCTGTGTTATAGACCGAATCCAGGCCCCATTTGTTGGCCTCCTAAACCCTCTGCTTGTCCCGTTTTTGCCATCCCCAATCTCCAGAAGCACTCTGCAGGCCAAAAATGGGCCCGTTTTTGGCAAAAACGGGACGCAGAGAGAGTGCAATGTGCTTCTAGCGGCCGGGGAGGGTGAAAATGAGACGCATGGAGGACAAAAGCTGTTTTCCTCCTCTAAATCTAGATGCGTCTTATAGTGCAGTATGTCTTATAGTTTAAAAAATACGGTAACTCGCATATTGCCTACCTAAGTCTGCACCACTTATAACAGCCCAGGTTTGGCTCATGCCAGAATAAAAACTCTCAGCAAAATGCAGGCGTTCCATTTCATTCTCAGAACCATCAAAACAGGTGTGATTGTTTCAAACTCCCCACACTTCCCAGCCACAATGTTTTGTGCATCCCTAGCTATTATTGAAAAGGGTCTCTTTTTCAGGAAAGTAGTGGGTGTTTATTTTTTTTAGCAGAAAAGTGAACATGTCTGTGTTTTGTCTGCACTTGTTCCATTATTGAGGTTCTGCAAATTCTCATCACCTGCCCAAATAAACCATGTGCCATTTTGTTGTTGTTAGTTGTGAAGTCTTGTCTGACCCATCACGACCCCATGGACAACATTCCTCCAGGCCTTCCTGCCCTCTACCATTCTCTGGAGTCCATTTCAGCTCACGCCGGCTGCTTCGGTGACTCCATCCAGCCACCTCCTTCTCTGCCGTCCCCTTCTTCTTTTGCCCTCCATCTTTCCCAGCATTAGGCTCTTCTCCAGTGATTCCTTCCTTCTCATTACCATGTTTTCCCCAAAATAAGACGGTCTTATTTTCTTTTGACCCATGAAATAAGCACTTGGCTTTATATTTGGGGAGGTCTTATTATTTTTGATGTGCAGGAGGCAGTGAGTGTGGTCATCTCCTGCCTGCTGCTGTGTTGCAATATTTTTAGGGAGGGCTTATTATCTAGGGAGGTCTTATTTTTGGGGAAACGGGGTAGGTGGCCATTTATTATATGTGTCATGTATTGAACCACAAAAATAGAGGCTGTGTGATAAGAACCTGCTGAGATCAGCATTCCTTGCGGCTGATCCGAAATTGTCAGAAACTTTCTCCTCTTGAAATTCACCCAGCCGTCCTTGCCATTAGCACTGAGGTTTCTTAATGGCACTGGCTGTTTATTATTTTTCTCTTTCCAAGCTGTCTTAACGGATGACTGTGGTCCCTTGTTATGTGATGTCAGCAAGCCCATGGCTATCTGTGTCCCTAATTGAAGGCCTTGGGACAGAATTGTGTGCGTCCTTGCAATTCTCTCTACTCCCAGTGTAGCTGTCGTCCAAGCTCCCAGAATAAGTGTGGGTGGTTTGTGAGGCATGCATTCCCCCCCGGGACATCCTTTGTGGTCCGAGAACCTCTTAGGTGCAAACCAATTTGAACATTTTAGATCTGTTTTGAGAGGCGATAATAAACAGAGACACCTGGCACCAAATAGTGAATGTAAGAACGGTTTTCAGCATTGATAACATCGTAGTGTCACTAGCCAGAATCCCAGTCAACTCAAGAGTAAGGAAACTTTTCCGTCTCTATCTAGAACAAGAGTCTAAAATATTTTGTAGACCTCAGAGTCCATTCGTCCAATGACCTCAGAGCCAGCCACAGGGGCTCAGGAATTCTGGGAGTTGAAGTCCGCAAGTCATAAAGGGGACCATCTCTGCGCTAAAGAATGTTTTTGTTTAAAGTCCTTTCTTTCTTTAGGTGGCCGTGTTAGCTGAAGGTAAAGAATGGTCCATTGAAACTTCTGCTGCTCGGAATTGGAGTCCTCCGCAGCCCAAGGTGGCTTTGTCCTCAGCTCATCGGTAAACATTCTTGGACTTGGGTTCTATTTCAAAGTTTTAATTTTTACTACCAAAGCACAGCCGTTTGAGGAATGCAGCTGAACATGTAGAGAACATATGTGCACGGGCTTACCTCACTCATTCCTCCTAAACAGAAAGAACAGAATATAAATCTGACAAGAGAAAATAAGCCAATTAACTAAAAAAATAAATGCATTTGTGAGCATTTGCAATGCCTGTTCAGAGAGAGATCATGATGGTGCCCAACTTTCTTAGGTTAACACTGTGTTTCCCCCAAAATAAGACAGGGTCTTATTTTCTTTTGACCCCCGAAATAAGCGCTTGGCCTTATTTTCAGGGAGGTCTTATTATTTTTGAGGTGCAGGAGGTGGCGAGCGTGGTCACCTCATGGCTGCTGCTGTGTTGCAATATTTTCGGCGAGGGCTTATTTTAGCGCATGCACTCAAAAGCCCGATTGGGCTTATTATCCAGGGAGGTCTTATTTTTAGGGAAATAGGGCAGTCGTGTGGCATGTTGCGTGTTGTGCTGTGAGACAACCCCCCCCCCCCCAGGTGCTGGTAATTGAATAGACGTTCCCTTTGTGTGGTTTCATTTTTGATGTCGTTTTTTGCAGAAGTTCTGGGGGGCAACCGCAGAATGCCGGCCCCACTTCTGATAAAGCATTTGAAGACTGGTTGAATGACGACTTTGCTTCCTATCAAAGGTAAATGATTTAGATGGCATTCAGCAAAAGGCCTTGAATAATCTTTTTTTTTTAATGCCTTCAAATCAATTTTTGAACTCAGAATAACTGCCAGGACAAGTCCCTGCAGTTTCCTTGGCAACTTTTTTGGGCTGTGTCCATTGCATTTAGCCATTGCTTCCTTCTTAGGGCCAAGAAACAGTAACTGGCTCGAGGCGGGACTAAAACCTGGCTCTCTCCCCATTTCTAATCTGTTGTCTTTAGTCACTATACCAGGACTGTCAAACTCAAGGCCTGGGGACCGAATCCGGCCACAGGGTGCTTTGATCTGGCCCACAGGGTCACCCTGGAAACAGGAAAGGACTGGCCTGTGGTGCCGCCAGGCTGACCGGGCACTGATTTACAACCTGGTGGTGTCCCTTTTCGTTGGCAGAGTGCTGCAGGAGGCTGTCACAGCCGAAAACGGAACGCCCCTCCCGAGCTCCGTTTTCTCTAGCAAAACAAATGTGCTTGCCCTTCCACTGTCTAGGGCAGTGGACAGCCTGCACTGCCGTCCAAGGATCCTCTGTCTGGCCTGAGAGGGATGCCAAGGTTCCTCTGGAGGACAAGGGTTGGCGCTCTGCCTGGTCTCGCCTTCCTCCGCTGGAGGCAATGGATCCCCTGGGCTACCACAGGCGCCCCTGACATGAGTGACGTCGAGCTGGCCATGCCCTCCCTAGCCACGCCTACCCGGTCCCTCGTGGTCAAACACAACCCTGATGCGGCCCTCAACGAAATCGAGTTTGACACCCCTGCACGATACCAATGTTTCCCAACCTCAACAACTTTAAACTTTATGGACTTCAACTCCCAGAGTGGCTGGGAGTGGGTGGCTGGGGAATTCTGGGAGTTGGAAGTCCACGCAGCTTAAAATTGCCAAAGTTGGGAAACTGCTCGCCCTGCTCCTAAGTGGCCTCTCCAAAGCAGCACTTTGAAGAGCAGCAAAGTATTTTGATGATAAGTAGCTTAATCTAATTCTTTCCTTTTGTGTTCCAATTCAGTGGCCAAGAAAACCGCTATGTTGGGTTTGGGAACACAGTTACCCCTCCCAAAAAGGAAGATGACTTCCTGAACAACGCTATGTCTTCTCTCTACTCGGTAAGTCAAAATTGTTTATAGGTGTGCTAATTTAGGATGTTGTTTTGCTGTCCTGTCATTTCTAATGTTTTTTTTTTGTGTTTGTTAATATGATTTATTGGGTTAGGGATATTTTTTCCCCTTTCTGTCTTCACTGCAAGTTGTATTGTGTTGGGGGGGTGCACTGAGGGAGCTCAACCAATCTCGCTGTACATACTTTGTGCACTGACAATACAGAATGATTGTTAATAAAATTAGGAATCCTAATTCTAATATGATTGGATTTTACTGCTGTCTGGAGTAGAGGTTAAAAGATTTTGTTCTGACCCAGCTCCCCAAACACCACAAAGCCTCTGTAGTTGAAGCGATGATTCCTTTATTAGGAGCGCCAGCAACCCCGGGAAAAAGTTTTATCTTTCACCGCAACTAACAAGCCTCTTCGGCAGGGGAGATGAATAATTGTCTGCCACACCTATTTATCTCCACCCCCTGCCTTTTATCCCCAGAGCTAAGGTGGGACTTCACTAGCAGCGGTGGCTTTTCTGTCCCAAGGACCAGCCCATAGATTTCCACTGCTCTCCTCTGTCTTCTGCACATCCGCACGTCAGGCACTGGACCCAGCTGTTCCTCCTCTTCCTCATCAGCCATCTCCAGACCTGGAGACTTTGGCCCAGGCTCTTCCTCCCTCCCTCTCTCTCTCTCTCTCTCTCTCTCCCTCTCCCTCTCCCTCCCTCCCTCTCTCTCTCTCTCTCTCTCTCTCTGACAGTTCCATTCCCCCTTCCCCCTCCGAGTTCTCAGTTTGCCTTGATGCTGTCCCTGACTCCCGCATGTCCTCCTCCTCTGATTCGGCTGCTCATGTGGCCTGTGGTAGACAGGCCACAACAGATTTACCGTTTTAGATTATTGAAGTCCACACATCTTTTCGGAGCCATGTTTAGGGGGGAAAAAATATTGCTGTGAAGATTTGGAAGAGTGAAGGGGTCAGGCTGCAAAACCTTGCTTCCTGAAGCTGATCTAAACCGAATTAGGAGTAAAACCAATTTTTCCTTCAGGTTTCATTCTGTATAAATAACAGAGTCGCATTTTACTTGATAGTAGAACCCGGGGATCTGAAAGCAGCAGCCAAGACCTGAAACATAGAGCATCTCTTGAAAATTCCCTTTGCAAATTTCCCATTAAGCTTATATGGACCCTGCACTGATGAACAGTTACGTTTTGCACATTTCAGGCCCAGGCTCATGTCCAAATATGTAAGTTCGGTGTTTTTAGACACTGGAGTATCTCCACAAAGCAGGACCTCTGACCTTCAATCTCTCTCTCTCTTTTTTTTTTCAGGGCTGGAGTAGTTTTACAACTGGAGCGAGCAAGTTTGCATCGGCAGCAAAAGAGGGCGTAAGTAAACATTCTGGTTTCACCACAAAACCGCGTTCAACGAAAGCGCACTCGACGAAACCGCGTAGCTGACGTCATCACAGCGCGACGAAAAAAGCACGCTGTGAACGATAAAGCTAAAATTAACCCCTAAACCTAAACCTAACCCCCCCTAAACCTAACCCTCCTAAACCTAACCCTAAACCTAACCCTAAACCTAACCCTTAACCTAACGCTAACCCTAACCCTAAACCTAACCCTTACCTTAACTTGAATCGGCTTGCTTTCAAAGCGCTTTTTAAAGCGCCCTTTTTTCTCCGCGGTCGCTGTTGTCGCCCTGCTGATGACGTCAGCGACGCGGTTTAATCGGGCGCGCTTTAGTGGAACGCGGTTTTGTCTTGCCACGAACATTCTGACTGGGAAATGGATCCAGAGCAGGGGTGTCAAACTTGATTTCAATGAGTGCTGTATCGGGGTTGTGTTTGACCTTGGCGTGGTGGAGTGGGCGTGGCCAGGGTGGGCATGGCCAGCTCAATGTCACTTGTATTGGGGGCGCCTGTGGAGGCCCGAGCGTTCTGCCGGCGAAAACGGGCTCCCAAGCTCCGTTTTCGGCTGCGACAGCCTCCTGCAACCCTCTGCCAGCGAAAATGGAGACTGTTAAATGCGAAGGCTCACAAAGCAAAGCTCTATAAATTGTTGTAAATTGTTATAAAATAACGTGAAGTGTTAATACCACTTTATAAGGCCTTGGTAAGGCCACACTTGGAATCCTGCATTCCATTTTGGTCGCCATGATGCAGAAAAGATGTGCAGACTCTAGAAAGAGTGCAGAGAAGAGCAACAAAGAGGATTAGGGGACTGGAGGCTAAAACATATGAAGAACAGTTGCAGGAACTGGGTATGTCTAGTTTAATGAAAAGAAGGACTAGGGGAGACATGATAGCAGTCTTCCAATATCTCAGGGGCTGCCACAAAGAAGAGGGAGTCTCTCTTCTCCAAGGCACCTGAGTGTAGAACAAGAAGCAATCAGTGGAAACTAATCAAGGAGAGAAGCAACTTAGAACTGAGGAGGAATTTCCTGACAGTTAGAACAATTAATCAGTGGAACAACTTGCCTCCAGAAGTTGTGAATGCCCCAACACTGGAAGTCTTTAAGAAGATGTTGGGTAGCCATTTGTCTGAAACGGTATAAAGTTTCCTGCCTAGGCAGGGGGTTGGACTAGAAGACCTCCAAGGTCCCTTCCAACTCTGGTATTGTATTGTATTGTTACTCACCAAGAAGGCTATTATTGAGATCTTGTCTGTAATAATAGTATTCACTACACTTTTCTTTGTACCCTGCCTTTTCTTGTCTGTGCATCTGTGTGTGTTTTTTCTATAGCGTTCAGACTCGATAAGATTCCTAATAGTGTTTCAGACAAGCATGAAAGATGGTTAGGCTCATTCAAAAGGAAGAAATGAATGGAGTATGTTTAGGTAGCATTAAAAACCATTTGTGTGGCACACATAATTTGGGATGCAGGAGCATAATGGTTGCCAGTTCCTTAAGATGGTAGGAGGTAGGGGTACTTAAAAAATAATTTTTAAAAATCCTAGAATTTTCAGAGCGTTTGAATTTTTGATTTTTAAAAGGAATCGTGGAATCGAAATAAGCCAATTTTTCTTTTTTCAACAGGCTAGCAAGTTTGGCTCTCAAGCAACTCAAAAGGTAACCCTTGCAAACTACTGAACACTAAAAATATTTCATTAGTTCTATTTTCCTTACAACTTGCTTTCCTGAATCTTAGAAACAACACTTAGTAAGTAGTGTTGTTTAAGTGTTACATGGCAGATGAAAGTAAGGAGTTAACCCATTGACTCTTTAGTTGCCTGATTAGTTATTTGCTGCAGTGTTCAACAATGAAACCCATTTTTGTTCCTTGGCGTCAGCTTGTGTTAGCAGTAAATTGTACACTCCAATTTCAGGCTCTGGAAATGAGCCAGCAAGGTACATTCTCTTAAGTTTAGACTTTGGTAGCAAGGCACATCCTATTTCTTATCCTTTCCGAATGCAGTTGGAAATAACTGTCCAGAGTACAACAGGTTGGAAGATATGCCGTGTTGTATTTCCAGCCCCTGCATTTAGATGGCAGTTGTAAGCCCCACACAGACTATGGACACAGTTTGTAAGCTGTGTAGTTTGGTACTATCCATTGAACCTACATCTTACGCAGAAGCAGTCATTGTATATGTGGGTGGGTGGGTGGATGGATGGATGGATGGATAGATAGATAAATAGAGATAGGTGATAGATTGGTGATAGGTAGGTAGGTAGGTAGGTAGATAGATAGATAGATAGACAGACAGACAGACAGACAGACAGATAGATGTAGGTGATTGTTGTGGCCCAGCAGGATCCAGTTGAGCTGCTGATGGACTCGGATAGTGAGGAACCATATGAGTCTGCCATGGAAAATGTGGAGGACCCTGGGCAAGGTTCATACTCAGAGCAGGGACCAGAGAGGCTGGTTGGCCACCAGGAGGCACCTGAGGCATGGAGCAGTGGGGAGGATCAAAGGCAGTTTGTCCCTGATGCTAGATTACGAAGGGCTGAGAAACGGAAGCAGCAACTCCTAGGCAGTCTCATAGATGATAATTATGCACAGGTGGTTGTGCCTGGGCCCCTCCCAAGAGGGTTTATAAGTGAGGCGTTGGGAGGGGACATTTGCAGGAAACAACCGTTAGAACTAGCATTGAAGAAATCTGTAGTCTAGCTGTGTCTTGTGGAATTACCTACGTTGCTGTTTTGGAGCTTTCTGGGTTGCTGAATATAGATATAGATGAGAGAGAGAGAGAGAGAAAGGTAGATAAGGTAGGGTGAAAATCTTGTAGGGATAATGGTGTGAAATGGTTAAATGGAACCTAGGTTCAGTTTATATTCTTGCACATCACATGTTTAATGCGTATTTTATGTTTTATCGGACAACTACTGAATGTATTATTGCCATGTGAGGGTTTTTTCTTGACACAGATGAATTAAGGAGACAAGATATCCAGACCTATTCAAATTGCTTAGATTGTGAAACACTCATCTAATATCATCTCTGCCTAATCCCTGCATAAAACTATGCAACTTGTTATTATTATCATGTGCCAGCTCCAAATTTTCAGTTTATAAAATAGTTTCTTAAAGAAGATTATCAGAATATTGTTCCTTGATGCTTAGCGCTATTATATTGGAGTTCCAGAAGGAGAAAATACCATCCCTTCGTGGGGGTATGTTTGTAGGAACTGACTTGTCCACATATGGAGTGGCACAGATGAACAGTGCACACTCCACACTGTGATTGTGTAGATCTTTCTTCAAGTGGGCATTGTGCTGGAGGTTATGTGTGGAGAACCAGTTCATATAAGTGTCACTTCTGTTTAGCTTCTTGCCCAGGACGACTGTATATATTCAGTATGATATATTCATCGTCAGTAAAAAGCTGAGCTACCTGGGGTCATATTTGTGCTGATAATATGTAATACATTTTTGCTAGAATTTCCTGTTTGGTATGAAGCTGGTATACATTTCTCCCAAACACTGCAAAAGAAAATTTAGAATCTTTTTGAGGTCTGCGTTTAATTTGGAAACAAGCAGGTATCCGGTAAAAAAATAAATCAGTTTGATTATACATCATATACATAAATATAATAAACCGTGGAAGATCTTAAGGCAGAAGTTGACAATGAAGATTCAGCCCAAAGTGTGATTTTGCTCTGTGTAGTAAGATAAGCTTTTGACAGCAAGCGCACCATAATCACATACAGTTCTTGCTTTTGAGGGAAGGGAATATTTGGGCTCCAATGCAAACTCCAACCCAAGGCCAGAAAAATTTGCAACCCTCATCTTAAACCTTTCTCTGAATTTAAAGAAGATATTTTCTTAAACAGAATAGGATTATTACAATATTATTGTTCTGACCTAGGCTTCCCACAAAAACACGAAACAGATTATTGGTCCCGACAAAACCTCTTTTATTAAATGAATTCCTCTCATTCATATCCAATAAGGTCTGGCAAACCTCCTTCAAAGGTGAATTTATGACCACAGATCTTATCTAGCTTGGAAAGCTGCCATGTAAATATTTTCCGAACGCAGTGCTGTGAAGGGGAAGACTTGGCACAGAGTCTCTGAGATTCACGGACAGATCTTCACACTCCCGAACAAACAAATTGTTTCCTGCAAAAGCCCATTCTCCTTTCGCTCCTCTTTTATTCCCTCTGGGAGGGGCCATTCACCGTCCACCTGTGGACACCCAAGTCGACCCTGATTTCTTAGCTGTTCTTTTCTTCTGGCAGCTCTGCGCATGCGCACAGGCTCCAGCTGTTCCTCTGCCTCACTGCTGTCTAGCTCTGAAGGCAGCTGAGAACTGCCAGACGGCTTGCTCTGAGCCTTCCCCAAAGTCCAGGACTGGCCCATGTTCCTCCCCAACCTCCTCACTGTCTGACTCTGCTGCCAGCTCTGCTGGCAGGCCACAACAGTTGCCTTGTTTTTTTCTTTTATGCTTTCTAACAGAAGTCATCAGTTGCCTCCGTGGCTGCTAGCGTAAAACCTTGTTAAGTAATATTAGTAGTTATGCATGTATTTATTCAAAACTCTCAACCTGGGGAAGTATTAAGATATGTGGACTTCGGCTCCCAGAATTCCCCAGTCAGCATGCCAGCTGGGGAATTCTGGGAGTTGAAGTCCAACACATCTTAGACTTGCCAAGGTTGAAAAACGCTGGCACTAGAGACATTCACAAAATTTGAATCCAACCAATTTGAATTCAAAATGCCGTGTTTTCAACATGAGACATTTCGTTTTGAATGAGCGCTCGAAGTGTGTAATGGGTTTTTTTTTCTCCCTCCCTCCCTATCTTCTTGGTCTATTTTACATTACATTGTTTCTGGGCCTGAAACAAAGCGTTTTGAATTTTTAAACCCTCCAGGTTTGAAACCGTTCGTGTTCCATGAGCAAGCATTTACGCCGAAATTCTCCATTATCAGCTTTCCTGACAAGCCACGCCCTGTTTTCTTTTTCAGAGAAAAAGGTTATATCCTAAATCAGGGGTCCCCAACATTTTGGACCTCAGGGACCACTAAATTCATAATTTTAAATCCCGCGGACCAATATTGTGATCTGCCTAAGGACCAGCTGGGTGGGCGTGGCTAGGTGGTCATGTGACTGAGTGGGCGTGGCCAACGTGATGGCACTCACGTCGAGGGGCATCTCACCAGCCTCTACTCGCCCCTCCCCTCCCAGCCACTCCTCGCCTGCCCACCCGGGCTCCTTAGGGCCCCAACAGGGAGCAGTTGTTGGAGCTAAGCAGACACCACGAGAAAGAGTTGGCAAAATTGGATCTGACTGAGAAGGAGGCTCAGCAGAAGCACCTCACTGAGGACTAGGAGCATAGGCTTTCCAAGCAGAGGGAAGACCTGCTGGATTGCAAGGCCAGGTACTGGTGCCTGGAGGCTCAGCAGGCCGAGATGGTCAGCCAGTTCCAGACCATGATGCAGTCCCATTGGAACGAGGCCCTCTGGCTCTTTGCCACCAGCGGCACTTCCCTCTAGCCTTCGTCCAAAACCCCACACCAGGAGGCTGAAGCAGACCCCAAGTCAGAATTTCTTCCCCTCTCGGACTCGCACAAAAACACCCCGAAGGGGGAGACTCTCTGCAGCAACACAAGAGTTCATTGCACATATCCAACCCAGGGGCCGTAGTTTGAGGACCCCTGATTACTGCAATATAAAAAATGCAAAGTTTTCTCGCAGACCACCAGTTGTCCATGGACCACCAGTTGGTGACCACTGTCCTAAATGACAAACCAATTTGTCAAATTAGCAAGTTGAGTTGTTCGGCGGTGACATGTTATGTGGCAAGTCAGCTTGGCACGTTAGATGAACAAATTTGCCACTTTGGTTAGCCAGGCACTAGTACACAGGACAACAAACACACACACACACACACACACACACACACACATACATAAAACATCTTGCTTTCTTGCCTAAGATAAACTGAGTGCGTTTAGATCTTTTGCTAAAAGTTGGTTCTTCTACTTCCTCTGCTGCCTTTCTTGTGCTGCCCGGGTGTGTAAAGTTTTGGGCCCAAAAACAGCAAGCAGAGCCGGTAATGTCCTCTCTTCTCATGCATGGGTGCTTCGTAACTGTGCTTGAGTTTGTACATCTGGCTGCTAGCTGTGTTTTTCCCCCCTTTCCCCTCTTCTCCTCCCACAAACACACCCCGGGCGAAGCCGCCGCCATTTTTTTTTGTATTAACGGTACCGTCTCCATTTTTCTATAAACGTCACCTTGCTTTCAAATCAGCTGCCTTTACTGGTGTTTTAAATATACATAACTTTTTATATAGCATATTTTTCGGAGTATAAGACGCACCCTTTCCTCCTCCCTAAAAGAGCGTGGAAATTTGGTGCATCTTATACAGCCATTTTTGTCCCCCCAAAGCCTCGCTCCCGAATCCCATTTTTGTGAAAAATGGGCAAAAAATGGGCCTTTTTTTTGCAAAACAGGCGTTTTGCTATTGCTATTGCTATTCAGCAGGGCTGAGGGAAGGTAAAAATGCCCCCATTTTGGTGAAAAATGGGGACATTTTTGCCTTACCCCAACCCTGCTGAAGCCTGCAGAGTGTTCCTGGGGGGCCGGGGAGGACAAAAACTTTTTTCTTTCTTGCCTCTTCAAAACCTTGGTGCGTCTTATATACCGGTGCGTCTTATAGTCCGAAAAAATATGGTATATTTTTAAACCCACGGTGTTTTGTTCACGTTGGCACTCGGAGTTCATTTGCCAGGCAAGTGGCGAGTGGGATCACAAGGGAATTGGAGCCCAGATTTATTGAAGCCTCCGATTTGGGCTCGGTGAGGAATATTTCCCAAAAAGAGAGAGAAAAGGTGGCAGGGCCCACAGTCAAACTTCTGCTAGACTTCAGGGTGTCTTCTTTTTTGTAGATCAGGGATTGGAACATTTAACATTCCTCGGACAAGAAATTCGTATTTTATCAGCGGTGGGCACGTTCGCCCTAATTAAGGTGGGGATACAGGCAGCCCTCAACGTACCATCACAATCGTGCCCAACGTTTCCAACCATTCAAAGCTACAGCATCGAAAAAAAGGGACTTGCAGTCTGTCCTCGCACTTATAACCTTCGCAGCAGCACCCCTAGGGTCATGTGATCAAAATTCAGGTGCTTTGACAGCTGTCATGTATGCATGGCAGTGCCAGCATCCTAGGGTGATGTGAGTGCGAGTTGCAACCTTCCCGCCAGTTCCATCGTCATCCCCATCTTTTTAACGACCCCATAATCCCTTGCAGGGTAGAGTCTGGGCAACTGAATGGAGCTAGCAGAATGTTTTTAATGGCCGGATGCCCTTCCTCTCGCCAGTGCGGAGTTTTGTTCAGCAGATATAGTCTCGTTGTGCCCAGAGAGATCGGCCTCTGCCTAGGAGCGAACTCACAGTCTCCTGATTGTGAGGCGAGAGCTCCACCTTTAGGCCACCACTCCGCTCAAACCTTCCCGCCAGTTTCCAACAAGCAAAATCATTGAGAGAAGCCAGATTTGCTTCACAACTGTGTGATCCACTTGATGGAATGATTTTCTCAACAACCACGGCAGAAGTCATAAAATCAGGCACGACTCTCTTAACAGCCCCTTTGCTTAGTAATGGAAATTGTGGCCCCAGTTATGGTCGTAGGTCGAGAACTGCTGATCTCTTCTAGAAAATAAAGTTGCAAGTCACTCTATTTCTTTTTTTCTCGTTACAACTCCAGTTAATAATCTTCCCTTCCATTCGCCAGGGACTCAATACAGATGGTCCTCGACTTGCAACTCACAATTGGACCCAAAGTTTCTGTTGCTTAGGAACAGACATGTTGTTAAGTGAGTCTCCCCACCCTCCCATTTTATAACCTTTGCTGCCACAGCTGTTAAGGGAATCACTGCAGTTGTTAAGTCAGTAACGCGGTTGTTAAGTGAATCTGGCTTCCCCATTGACTTTGCTTGTCAGGAGGTTGCAAAAGCAATAGCAGTAGACTTATATACCGCTCCATAGGGCTTTCAGCCCTCTCTAAGCAGTTTACAGAGAGTCAGCATATTGCCCCCAACAATCCGGGTCCTCATTTTACCCACCTCGGAAGGATGGAAGGCTGAGTCAACCCTGAGCCGGTGAGATTTGAACCGCTGAACTGCTGATCTAGCAGTCAGCTGAAGTAGCCTGCAGTGCTGCATTTAACCACCGCGCCACCTCGGCTCTGGAGATCACATGACCCTGGGACATTGCAAACCGTCATAAATACATGCCAGTTGCTAAGCCTCGGAATTTACCGTTACAACAGCACTGAAAAGTGGAACTTATAACCATTTTTCACATTTACGACCGTTGCAGAATCCCCATGCTTATGTGATCAAAATTCAGGTGCTTGGCAATTGGCATGTACAGGTAGCCCTCAATTTACGACCATAATTGAGCCCCAGACTTTTGTTGTTAAGTGAGTTTTGCCCCCACTTTAAAACTTTTCTTGCCAGAGTTGTTAAGTGAATCACTGCAGTTTGTAAATTAGTAACCCGGTTGTTAAGTGAATCTGGCTTCCCCGTTGACTTTGCTTGTCAGAAGGTCGCAAAAGAGGGTTTGCATGACTCAGAGATGCTGTAACCGTCATAAATATGAGTTAGTTTGCCAAGCATCTTCATTTTGATCATGTGACCATGGGGAGGCTGTAATGATTGTAAGCGTGAAAAATGGCCATAAGTCACTTTTTTCTGTGACGCCGTAACTTTGAACGGTCATGAAATGAACTGTTGTAAGTTGAGGACTTACCTGTATCTACGATGGTTGAAGCATCCTGGGGTCATGTGATGACCCTTTGCGACTTTCCCAGCCAGCTTCAGAGAAGCAAAATAAATGGGGGGAAAGCAGGATTTGCTTAATGACCGCATGATTAACTGTTCTGACTCAGCCTTAGCAGAAGCAAGAAACAGACTCGTCACGAAAAAACCCTCTTTATTTACCTCTTGTGAATTAATTACGTTCACCCAGCAAAAAGTCCAGGCAATAGTCCTTCAAGGAGTTAACTACAGTAACAGATCTTATCAGTTCCTTGGTATAATTGCAAAGCTCTCATCCGAAAGGCTGCAAATTAATTTCTGGCAAGCAGCCTTTAATGCACGGAACACGATGAGCAAAATCTTCAGAAATACGAACTGTTGTCTCCTACGACAACCCCTTTCCTTCTATTTATTCCCAGCCAGACAGGACCCATTCAACGTCCACGTTTGCTTTGCTTCCCGAGTTGACTCCTTGTCCTCTGTTGTTCTCCTAACAGCTCTGCGCATGCACACACTGGGAACAGGCTCCAGCTGTTCCTCTGCCTCACTGATGTCTGACTCCGAAGGCAGCTGATAATTGCCAGACGGCCTTGGTCCCCTCTCTGCCTCCGACACAGAGCCCTCATCAGAGCCTTGCCCAGACTCCAGCACTGGCCCCAGTTCCTCCCCAACCTCATCATCCTCCGAGTCTGCCGCCAGCTCCGCCGGCAGCTGGCGGGCCACAACATTAACTTAAATGAGCGATTCACTTAACCACGGCAACCTCGCTTTGTGTAACGGGAATTCTGATCCCAATTATGGTTGTAGGTCGAAGACGACCTGGTATCTTCCAGACAATCGAGGTCCAAGTAATTCTATTTTTTTTCTCAGTTTACAATTTCCGCTAATAATCTTCCTTTTTCATTTGCCAGGGATTCCGCGATCCTCTTTTCAATTGTAGTTGTTTCACAATATACAGATGGTCCTTGATTTACAACTGGTCCCTCAGTGTGGACGCCTCGTTTTAATGGCCAGGCTCCATTGCGGTTGTAAGTCAAGGACTATCCGTATGGTCTACCCTTTGACCTCAATTGAAAGCCCCAACTCCCAAGAGGATAAGTCACAGCCCTCTGTTGTCTTGTGTCTTTCGGTGTCCTGTCCCTTTGTGTTCTCTCATGTCTTGTGCTTCGGGCTGACTCTGTTGCTTGTCTTGGACAATGCTTAGGACTTGGTCTTCTTTTTAATGTGAATCGCTGTGGGGTATTTTGTGCAGTGGTACATGTCAGGTGTGGACCTGTGGGGGAAGAAAAAAAAAACGAGAGTGTTAACTGATTTTTATTTTTGTTTTGTTTGCTTTTAACTAGGCTTCAGAGTTAGGTCAGAGTTTAAATGAAAATGTTCTCAAACCTGCACAGGAAAAGGTAACTTTGGAACCAAGTACATGACTTTTAAAATGCACTTTCCTTCTGAACCTAGCAAGCTTATTCAGTATGAATTACGTCTAGTTGTAACATCGGGTGTAAACCTACGATCCCAAATCTCATCACTTTGTAGGTCCCATCCGAACCTTCCTGGGTTATATTTCAAGATATCTACCAATAGAAGAGGGACACGGTGGCTCAGTGGCTAAGACGCTGAGCTTGTTGATCAGAAAGGTTGGCAGTTTGGCGGTTCAAATCCCTAGCACCGCGTAACGGAGTGAGCTCCCGTTAACTTGTCCCAGCTTTTGCCAACCTAGTAGTTCGAAAGTATATAAAAATGCAAGTAGAAAAATAGGAACCACCTTTGGTGGGAAGGTAACAGTGTCCCGTGCGCCTTTGGTGTTTAGTCATGCCGGCCGCATGACCACGGAGACGTCTTCGGACAGCGCTGGCTCTTCGGCTTTGAAACGGAGACGAGCAACGCCCCCTAGAGTCGGGAACGACTAGCATGTGTGTGCGAGGGGAACTTTTTACCTTTACCTTACCAGTAGAAGAGAATGTTTTAGCTCAGGGTTGAACTGTGGGGTCCTTGGTGCTCTTTGAGTTTGGTGAAGACATTTCATTACCCAGCTAGGTAACATCATCAGTGCTAAAAGGAGTGGAGTTTGCTTTCTGTTTATATACAAGCAGCTTGCCCTGTCAGTGTTGGTGGGACTTCCTTCTAGCGCTGATGATGTTACCTGGCCGAGTAATGAAATGTCTGCAAGAAAACAACCAAGCTTAGAGAGAACCCCATTAAATTTATAGCCAAAATTCGATGTTGCTTTTCCCCTTTGTCTTTCCCTCCTGTTCAGCCTTTCTGTCTCAAATTCCTGATTCACTTATTGCACCAGGATGTCGATTTTCCTAGAAAGAAACACAAAAGTGTTTCCTTTCCTTCTCCCTCACCGCTCTTGGGGTAGGTTAGCTTGACCAAGCTCATCCAATGGCATTTGGGTTAAACCAGCTTGTAACCTTGGTTTTGACTTTCCTAGTCAGTCCTCCTAGCTCCCTCCAGCCCTCTTTTGTCAATTGACCTATTCCCTCTCAGCAAATTATGACGCTGCGCCCAAGGGAGCAAAGAATAAGTGGACTTTTCTAGGGCAGTCATGGAGTATATTAACGGTTCTGTATTTTTTCAAAAGGCAACTGGACTTACTGGTTTTTCTCTTCTCATCCGAGAAGCGAAACATCTTCAAAGAAAAACCGGATAGCCCAGTTGCCTCTTGGGGAAAAAAGTATCTTTGGGATATCCATGACCTGGATGACGGGTTCCACCACAAAACCGCGGGCGACAAAATCGCGGGCAACGAAAGCGCGTATGTGATGTCATCACAGCGCGACGAAAAAGATCGAAAAATGTAAAAATAAAGCGAAAACCTTACCCTAACCCCCCCAAACCTAACCCTAAACCTAACCCTAAACCTAACCCTTAACCTAACGAAAAACCTAACGAAAAACCTAACGCTAACCCTTAACCTAACGCTAAACGTAACGCTAACGCTCTAAACTTAACCCTAACCCTTAACCTAACCCTAACCCTTAACCTAATGCTTACCTTTATGTGAATCGGCTTGCTGTAATTTAATTTTTATTTCAATTTTTCGATCTTTTTCGTCGCGTTGTGATGACGTCACATACGCGATTTCGTCGACCGCGCTTTTGTGGAACGCAGTTTTGACGGGTCACGGGATGACGGAGAATCTCCACAGACAATGATTCTGTGGTAGGGATTAAAAGCAAATTGCAGTATGCCATTTCTCTTAGGATACCACTGTGTTGCATGGCTATTCCTTGAGAATGTATGAATGGAACTGCCGGTTTATCGCATCCCTTTTGAAACCCTTCAAGTTGGAAGCTTATTTACTTGGCGGGAGGGGCTTTGCAATTTTTCATGATAAAAGCATATTTGAATGGCTGTACTTCCCCAAGGATTATGCTCCCTCTCCGTATCCCTAAAACAAAACACACACAGAAGAGAATGTTCATTCTGAATGATCAATGACAAATAGCCGAATGTGACCGATGCCCTCTAGAATGGCAGCATGTCTAAATTAGATACAGAATGAATCGTCCCATTCAGTTTGTATGTTTGAGGGTGAAATCTGGGCATTCAGTTATAGCAACGAACTTTGCAGGCAGAATTCTACATAGGGACACTCTTAGACACAAATGCCTGCTTTATACTGGTCTCAATTCTTTAATAAAGAGTTCTGTTCTGTTCTATGAAGCAAAAATCTCCCCACCCCTCCCTCCCTCCCTCTCTCTTCCCCCACATATCCATCCATCCACCCATCCCCTCCTCTCTCTCTCTCTCTCTCTCTCTCTCTCTCTCTCTCTCTCTCTCTCTCTCTCTCTCTCTCTCTCTCTCTCTCTATATATATATATATATATATATATATATATATATATATATATATATATATATATATATATATATATATATATATCTGGATATCTATCCCCCTCTTCTCCCCCCCTCTCTCCCTCCCCCCCTCTATACACACACACACACACATCCCTCTATCTATCCTATCTATCTATCTTTCTATCTATATGCACATATCAATCTATCTATCCATCCCCCCCTCTCTCTACACACACACACATATCTATCTATCTATCTATCTATCTATCTATCTATCTATCTATCTATCTATCTATCTATCTATCTATCTATATATCAATCTATCCATCCCCCCTCTCTCTCTACACACACACACACATCCATCTGTCTCTCTCTTCCTTTCTTTTATATATACAACATCCATCCAATTTAGTAAACTCCTCCGGATACTTTTAGTGGGTCGGATCCCAAACCTTGGCATTCCCCTGGCAGTACGGCGAAGTGTTTAGACCCCTGGCAGTAGTGGAGTTTTCTCTTTCTCTCCCAACCCGGCTTCATTGAGGTAGAAACCCTTTCTTGGACTTCTGCGCGATGAGCGTTTCTCACAGGCTGCCTTGATCTGCCTCTAACTCTGGACCACTTGATTCACGTAGGTGAAAGATGGAAAGATTTTGGACGACGTTTCCCAGGGAGTCTCACATTTTGCTTCCAAGGTATGGAGAGGCCTACCTGGCAATCAGGAGGCCCTGCGTTAAGCCAGTTTCCATATTCCAGTTTGGCCCACGGAGCTCCAGCGTGAGAACGGCTTCTCTAGCAGCGAGGCAGCCTTTCTAGGCAGCAGGCAGCTCTCTCTCTGTGGTCTCCCCTCCCCGCCATCACTGGAGTCCCAGTTCATGTCACATCTATTTTACACGACAAATAAATCTGGAAAGTTCCTTAAGGTAGCAATAGCTACAGCCACGCTTGACTTAGTCGCGGAAGATTATGAAAAAGTAGGTGTTGAGACATGTCCAGACTTCTATCAACATTTAATATTACAGGTAGTCCTTGACATACGACCACAATTGAGCCCCAAATTTCGGTGGTTAAGTGAAACACTCGTTTAGTAAGTTTTGCGACCTTACAACCTTTCTTGCCTCAGTGGTTAAGCGAACCACTGTGGTTAATAAGTTGGCAACATGGTTGTTAAGCAAATCTGACTTCCGCATCAACTTGGCTTGTCAGAAGGTCGCAAAAAGTGATCATGCGGTCCTGGGACATAGCAACAGTCATAAATATGAGTCAAATTAAATTAAAAAGCATGAGCCAAGCGTCTGAATTTTGATCACATGATCATGGGGATGCTGCAAAGGTCGTAACTGAAAAATAGTCCTAAGTCACATTTTTCAGTGCCATCGTAATGTTGAATGGTCGCTAAATGAACAGTCGTAAGCCGAGGACTATCTGTAATCAGATTTGGGCCTTGTATCAAGTGACTCTCCAAGCCATTATAAAGTCAGCCTACATGCCAGCTGATGTGATGTCAGGATGCATTACCTAAAATAGTCTGAATTACTGTCTTGATTGCATCTTTAATAAAGGCTACAATGAAAAAAAATTATAGAGCAGAACAATTGCCAAGGAGCCGTATTGCAAAGGAATATGGAAACAGCTTAATATGAGCACAAATCCTTTTAAAATGCTAATTGTGTCTTCTCCCTCTCCTCCTATTTCTTGCTGCCATTATTCAATAAAACTGGTAAGTGCTAATATCTCCCAGTTTTAAATATGTTTTAGCCAAATGGTTGTAGGTTTAAATGTGTGTGTGTGTGTGTATATATATATATGTGTGTATATGTATATATATATGTATGTATATATATGTATATATATGTATGTATATATATATATATATATGTATATATATATATGTATATATATATATGTATGTATATATGTATGTATATATGTATGTATATATGTATGTATATATGTATGTATATATGTATGTATATATGTGTATATGTGTATATGTGTATATGTGTATATGTATATGTATATGTATATGTGTATGTATGTATGTATGTATGTATGTATGTATGTATGTATGTATGTGTATATATATATATATATATATATATATATATATATATATATATATATATATATATATATATATATATATATATATATACTTAAAGTCACAACCCCTGGTATGCCCAAGTGTGGGAGGAAGGTCACACTTCCACTCTCTGTCATTAGGCTCGTCACAAGAGTCCATCCAGACAGAAACCCAATATTTTTACTGTTGCCTTTGTTATATTTGTGTTATTTATCAGCACAAATAAAAAAACACACATATATATATATATATATATATATATATATATATATATATATATATATATATATATATATATATATATATATATATATATATATATATATATATATATATATATATATATATATATATATATATATATATATATATATATATATATATATATATATATATATATATATATATATATATCAAAAGCAGCCTGGTCATTTAATCAGGTTACTTTTAGGGGGAGGGGAAGGCAAAAGGGAAGGGAAGGAAGAAGAAAAGCAAGAGAAGGAAATGAAGAAGGAAAAATTAGGGAAAGGAAAGGAAGAGGGAAGGGGAAGCCTTGTCTATTTTATTAAATGTATTTGCATGCATATAAAGGTTTGCTCACCCCGTAGAAATATGGTCCACTCCTTTTCTTGAGAAGTGGCTTTGGGGTAACCCAGGGGTCTGCAACCTGCCTCTCTGGAGCCGCATGTGGCTCTTTCATCCCTCCGCTCTGGCTCCCTGTCGTTCAAAATATGCGTCACAACCGCCAGTGTGCCACACCCTCCAGCACGCGAGCTTTATTAAGCTTTTCCATCGAGTTCCAAATGTTTTTGTTGCACGCTGAAATAAAAACGTGCATTCTCTGTTGCAGTTCGTTGATTTCATAAATGCAACACACTATAGTTTTTTTATACATAGCACAAAGGTTAAAAAAAAACCCAAACATATATGCAGCGTTATCTTCATTTTAGATGTCAAAAGGGTTTTGTGGCTCTCGCTGTTTTCTGTGGGAAACGGGTCCAAATGGCTCTTTGAGTGGTTTAAGGTTGCCGATTCCTGGGGTAACCTAAAAGAGGAGTTCAGTGAGGCAAACCAACCCCTCCTATATACCATGTTTTCCTAAAAATAAGACAGGGTTTTATTTTCTTTTCAACCCCCCCCCCCAAAATAAGCACTTGGCCTTATTTTCGGGGAGGTCTTATTATTCTTGAGGTGCAGGAGGTGGTGAGCGTGGTCACCCCATGGCCGCTGCTGTGTTGCAATATTTTCAGGGAGGGCTTATTTTAGTGCATGCGCTCAAAAACCCGATTGGGCTTATTATCCAGGGAGGTTTTATTTTCGGGGGAACAGGGTATATGTTTAAGTTGTATGTCGAAATCTAGAACAAAAATGCAAACAGAGCATAATAGTTGTTTTTATTTTTTAAAAATAGTTGTTTTTATTTTTTAAAAATAGTTGTTTTTATTTTTTAAAAATAGTTGTTTTTATTTTTTAAAAATAGTTGTTTTTATTTTTTAAAAATAGTTGTTTTTATTTTTTAAAAATAGTTGTTTTTATTTTTTAAAAATAGTTGTTTTTATTTTTTAAAAATAGTTCTTTTTATTTTTTAAAAATAGTTGTTTTTATTTTTTAAAAATAGTTCTTTTTATTTTTTAAAAAAATAGTTCTTTTTATTTTTTAAAAAAATAGTTCTTTTTATTTTTTAAAAAAATCATTACAACCACGACATGGGCTTGCTCCTATTGTTTTAGTTTATGTTGGCGAAGAAACCAATCAGCTCTCTGTTTGTGAAAATCATGGGAATGGGTGGCTACCATTGGAGGATGCTCTTTTGCAGCCATCTGCTGGGGGAACTGGTGGAGTTTGTTAAGCAATTGGTCGGCCACCGGGAGAACAGGCTGCTGAACTTCATGAGCCAGCAGGCCAATCCAGCAGGGCACTGCTTATATTCTTGTGTAAGGATACAGCTGCTTGCTAAATCCCATTCTGTTTTCTTGGCTTCAAGGACAGATAAAGGGAAGGCTTGATACCTGTGCACCATTGTTCTTTCTCTTTGTAATTTTTCTCTTTGCCTTATTATCTTTTCCTCCACCCCCACAGGTCCAGGGAGTGAGTACTAAAAGCTGGCGAGATATGACCACTTTTTTTTCTGGAAAACCAGATGGGTCTTCTGAAAGGTATGGCGGATGTGTCTGCTCAGGTTTCTGTACTAGACACACAACTCTCTGATATATAACTTGTAAACAAGACCCAGGCGATCCCAAAAAGAATATACTCCCACATGAACCTAGGTCAGTGTTTCCGGCCACTTGAAGATGGATGGACTTTAACTCCCAGAATTCCCCAGACAGCTTGGTTTTCAAAATAAACTTTTAGTGCTGTTCTTGGTTACTTGGGCCTGATGTAGGAGATTACCAGGCTGAGCCCGAGGGAGAGGTCAAACATGTCATATGTCACGAGTCTATGCACACCTGCAAGCGATCTCCATCCAGCCCACCTTGAATGCCTTCTTATCTCCCATTCATTTTCCTTGACCGATAGTTGGTCAGATTCTTGTAGAGAGCTTAGGTTTTGCAATAAATCTTTATACCTATTTGATCTGCCTGAATCTCCTGATTTCCCTTGACACTAACCAAAAGTTTATTATGTGCAACCTGTACATAGGAATCTGATCTACTAATCATCAAACCAAACTGGTGCTAAAATAAGAGTCAGTGGAATTCATAAGGGACTAGACTTGGGTTTCTGGTGGGAACATAGTGATACCAAACTAATGGTGCGTTTGACGCTGTCCTCGGGTTCTACCTGCTCACCTCCTTCAATATCAGGGAAATTATTTCATTATAAGGTTGTCGTGATGCTCACTGCAGCTCTGTGAATGCGAAAAAAGGTGACAAAACCTCACATGATTGCAACGTGACACAGCGAGTTTGACACCTGTGTGTTCTGACCTGGGCTTCCGCAGCAGCACGAAGCCGAGTCCTTGTCCCAATAAACATCTTTTATTTAATTTCCTCTCCAGCAAAGTCTTTCTTCTCCCACAGTCTTTCTAGATAGTTCACAATTACTGACCTGTATCAGGCTTGGAGAGTGGCCAGGCCGATATCATTCAGACGCCGCAATACTTGGCAAGAATGTAGGAATGAACTAATGGTCTCCTGCAAACTCCACTCCCCTTTCGCTCCTCTTTTATTCCCTATGGGAGGAGACATTCACCATCCACCTGTGGCTTTACTCCCAAGTCGTCCCTTGTTCCTTAGCTGTTCCCTTCTTCTGGCAACTCTGCGCATGCGCACACTGGAAAAAGGCTCCAGCTGTTCATCTGCCTCACTGATGTCTGATTCGGGAGGCAACTGATAACTGTCAGACGGCCCTGGCCCCCTTTCTGCCTCTGACACAGAGCCCTCATCAGAGCCTTCTCCAGATTCCAGGACTGGCCCAGGTTCCTCCCCAACCTCCTCACTGTCTGAATCTACCGCCTGCTTCACTGGCTGCTGGTGGGCCACAACAAGTCTCTTCTTAAAAGCCTCCAGTATTGGTACACCCACAATCTTCTGGAGGCAACCCGTTCCACCGATTCATTGTTCTCCCTGTCAGGAAATTTCTCCTTAGTTCTAGGTTGCTTCTCTCCTTGATTACTCTCCATTGAACTAACCTAAGTCCCCATTTTTCTCTCCTTTTCCCGAAAGGCCCCCGGATACAGAGAGCTACCAGAACAGCAAAAGCGATGGCTACCAGAACAACACCGCGGATCAGAGTTTTTGGGAGACCTTTGGCAACTCGGACCCACCCAAAACCCACAAGTCCCCAAGCAGTGATAGCTGGACGTACGTGGACAATTCGGCGGAGAAGAAGAGTTCCGACAGCTGGGATGTGTGGGGCTCTGGCACCGTTTCCAACAACAAGAACAGTAATGGTGACAGCTGGGAGAACTGGGAGACCAACTGGGAGAACGCCGCAGGGGAGGGCAAAGCCAAAAAGACCGCCAAGAAGACCACAAAAGAGCCCTCTTCAGCTCCCGAAGAAGAATGGGACAACCACAACTGGTAGGACTCGTTCAGTCGCCAGCATAGCGGAAGTGGGAGGTGGGGGGAGGAGAAATATCACACCTCTGATGGAAGAATCTCCCACATAACTGGACTAACCAACATCCTTCGTGTGTGTGGGGGGGGGAGACCTCTTTACACCTCGCACCTGCTGTTCCATTCTCTTTCCACTTCCTGTTTACAACCACCGTCGTCGTAACAACAACAAGATCAACAAAAAAACACCCGTGGGTTTGCGGATTCTTGTAGTTACCATAAGAAGAGCTGAAGTCACATCACGGAAATGACCGTCTTCGCGTCAGATAATATCCTCCTCGCCGTGCCGCTGTCCTCGTGGGGGTTTGCCCAACTTCCTGAAACCCGAGAACCTCCAGAGGAAGCGGTTCCCTGCCAGCCTTGCCATCCTTAGCACACAACGTTTGCATGTGTCGTTCGGCATACTCGCACAACTTCGGAGTGGGGTGGGGTGGGGGCTTTGGCTGAAGTTTTGGAGGACTTCTGGGTAGCCTGATACGGAGTGGGGTGGGGGTGGGGAGGGCTATTTTAGCCAGGTAACCTATTGTGACTGAGATGGGATGGCTTGCAACCGAGCCAAAAATATACTATTTAAGATATTGTGGAAGATATTGTAGATGGATCCAAGTTTATTTAAGGGTGTATGTATGTGTGGGTTTTTTTTTTGTTAAGGACACTGCCCTCTTAATAACTTCAGTTCTCTTACTTAGAAGGAAACAAACAGCATTTCTAAAAACTCTTCTTTTTTTAAAAAAAAAATCCCATTCTTGGCTTTGGCTGCTTTCAACAGGTGCAAGATTCCTCCTCCGTTCTCCCCCCCCCTTTAATACATTAAATCTCCTGTATTTTTCCCTCCATTTAATATTCCATACATTCCTCAATTTTAGCGTAATTGCCAGACACAAACAGTGATGGAAAAACCAGGCAGGATAGGCGGGCAGTTTTCAAAACGGGACATGCCAACGTCAGAAGCCAACCATTTTGATAACCGAACCAACCATTTGGAACTTCGCTCTTATAAAAATTACATTGATCGGATTTCCGCATTAGATTTCCAACTTACTCTTTCCCTTCCGCTCCTCTTGTGCCCGGAAGGAGACCTACTGGAAAAAATAACCCGATTGCAATGTTTATCATTTTGAGCTTTGCTGCATGAATTTGAGAAGAAGAATCATCCAGTATCCTTTTCTACAAGGTCTGATGTCAGTACTGTTTTTGGTGCTTGTGATCAGTAGATTGGTTTTTTTTTTTTAATAATCTATGTGTATTTAAATACTGCAGTGTTAAAACCACTAAGAGGCAGGAAACAGTGAATCATGGTATAAATTGGCTGGATGTCACAATGAGGCTTTTCAGGAACCAGGGTGGAAATCTGGTTTGTTTTCTCTAAGGAAACCTTTGGCTTGGCTAATGGATACTCCTGGACTTCCACTTTCTCAGAATTGAGCTGAAATCGTCTGCTGTATATATAACTGTGTGTGTTTGTGTGTGTGTATCAGGGCACATGGATAAACACACAAAAAAATCATGAAGTATTAATAGTTTCCTACAATTTTTATGTATTGTTCAATATGTCAGTATCTTATCTTGTGAAGAAATATGAAGTACTTGAGCTGCTGTGTGATACTTTTCACTCGTTTTTTTTCCCCCACCTTCCCCAAATTGCCAGCGAAATTTCTCCTCTTCCCTGGTGATTTTGCTTCCTCAGTTTCAGGTCCCAGTTTTCACTCCCTTGTGGGCTTTCTAATCAGACAAATGTGGTTAGGTTGTCTGTGCTTCTCTTTCAAAAACGTGCTTTTATTTTTCTGCCAAACGTCTGAGATTTTGTGACCTCATAAAAACCGCACCTTAACTTTTTTTCTTTTCTTTTTAAAGTGTGTCTCAGCATAGAGATAACTTGGCTATTTCTTTGGCTGATTTGTCTGTTTTTTCCCCTAGCAGCACGCGAGTTTTCACTATTATTTTTCTTCATTTTCTATTCCCTGGATTTCTCTTAGAAAGTCCATTGCGTGAGAGCGAGCATCGGCTTCGACCTTAATTTTGCTCGCCTGATCTTTCCAGTCCACGATCTACGGAATTCAAGGAGATGGGAGCATAACCTGAACTCTGTCTCCCTTGACGTATATTTTACCTCAGGGAAGATTTCTTCACCTCCTAAACCAGCGTTTCTCGACCTTGGCAAGTTTCAGGTGGGTGTGGACTTCAACTCCCAGGAGAGCAGAGCTGGCTAGGGAATTCTGGGAGTTGAAGTCCACCCATCTTAAACCTGCCACGCTTGAGAAACATTGTTCTAAACGCCTTGCATAAAAACATATTTATTTTTAAAACAACCTCCCCCCCCACTTTTTTTTAAAAAAAATCAGAAGGCAGGGTTGATTTCCCTACCTCCCTTCAAATCATACCTTTTTCTCTTCCTTCCCTCTGTGAATCACCTCTTTACCTTTCTAGTTTTTAAACGAGATGGTGATACAGCTGTCACCTTGCTTAAAACTATACAGCGTGAGCAGTGATGGGATCCTGCCGGCTTAACAACCGGTTCGGTGCTGTGCCGCGCATGCGCAGTTTTGAGAAAAAGTACTTTCTGCATTACTGCTGGGGAGGAAAAGCGGCTTAGCGCGCCCTGCTGCGCGACTCAGCTGAGAAGATGTAGGTGAGTTAAGCGCAGGGGCAGGCAGGCGGGCCCACTTCATCGTTGGAGCTACCGGTTCGCCCGAACTGGTAAAATCCCACCCCCGAGAGTGAGGAATGCGAGTATCAAACATCAAAAAGACTCCAAAAATCATAATCTAGCCTTGGTGATGAAGAACGTAGCACCCAATTCATGGTTACGGCTAACTCTTTAGTTTAGTTTAGTTTAGTTTAGTTTTATTTGTCTTGTATGCCGCCCACTCCCGAAGGACTCCGGGCGGCTTACAATAAACAAGGGAGGGGATAAATAAACAAAACAATACTTTAAAATCCACAACAGTCACAGTTTCCGTGGGGCTGGATATTTCGAAAGCCCCCCGGCCTGCTGGAGCAGCCAAGACTTAACAGCTTTGCGGAAGGCCGGGAGGGTAGTAAGGGTCCGGATCTCCACGGGGAGGTCATTCCAGAGGGCTGGAGCTGCGACAGAGAAGGCTCTCCCCCAGGGAGTCGCCAGCCGACATTGGCTGGCAGATGGGATCCGGAGAAGACCTAACCTGTGTGATCTAATCGGTCTATGGGAGGTAATCGGCAGGAGGCGGTCTCTCAGGTACCCAGGTCCGATGCCATGTAGGGCTTTATAGGTAGCGACCAGCACCTTGAAGCGGGTCCGGAGACTAATGGGTAACCAGTGCAGCTCGCGGAGGATAGGTGTGACGTGGGTGTACCTGGGTGCACCCACAATCGCTCGCGCGGCTGCGTTCTGGACCAGCTGAAGTCTTTGTACACTCTTCAAGGGCAGCCCCATGTAGAGCGCGTTACAGTAATCCAGTCTTGAGGTCACAAGGGCGTGAGTGACTGTCTGAAGGGCCTCCCGATCCAGGTAGGGTCGCAATTGGTGCACCAGGCGAACCTGGGCAAAGGTCCCCCTGGTCACAGCCGACAAATGGTGTTCTAAAGCTGGGAATCCAGGAGGACTCCCAAATTGCAAACCTTCTCTGAGGGGCGTATAATTTCAGCAGTTTCTCAGTGACTGCTTCTCTTGACCTCGTAAGAAACGTATCATAGGTTTCCAACTAGTTCTTTTTCATAGATACAATTTTATAAACAAAAAAAAAAATCCTTTAAGAAGCTGGGTTATAAATGGATCAGAGCTACCAAATTTCAAGTTTGATTGTACAGGATTTCCCAAGTAGCCTACATAACCAAGTGATCTGTATCTGAACCTATCTTTTTTTTTTTTTTTAAATTTAGTGGCACTATTGGGAGGAGAGCAAAAAACAACCACCACCAGGGTTTTTTGCTACGATAATTCTATATAGTAAAGAGAGCAACTTAAGTAGGATCCGCTTCCTTGGAGTTAAGAAATACACGCTGCGAAGCCCTTCTGCATGGTGATTTATATCTTCAGTTTAGTACACTTAACGAAACTCCGATTCAGCTTTTCTTGGGCTCACGTGCTCCAGATAAGCTATCCGCTGTTCGTTGGGCTGTAGCCGAAATTGGTTAAACTACCACCAGAAGGCATCAAATTATGGAAGGCTGCCGTGGAAGTCGGCTGAAACCAAACCCAACCTTCGGGGATGTTTCCGAACAATTTCTTCCATTGCTGAGAATGCAACCCTGTGCACGGTGCTAGAGTTAATGACTTGAGATCTCTTGTTTATTCGTCTTGCTGCGGTCTCTTAACTTCCATAAAAATTCTCCCATCTTTTCCCTGTGGGCATTTATATGTATTGCTGTATTGTAATTTGTACAATAATCCCCCCGTGTCAGGTGAATCCACTTCATCGAATCCCGAAAGGAAGAGAAAAGAATTGTACCTATGGAGCTTTCCTAAGTCCTGGGAAAGCTAAGCAGGGTCAAACCCCAGCAATATCTGGGAAGGAGATCTGCATCGCGGGCCGTGGGCTCGATTGGGAAATCAGAAACGCTTCGGGGAGGCACCGCGGTGGCAAACCTTTTATTTTCTGCCCTAAGGTTTAAAGCCCTGGGAACGGTAGGCCTCCATCTCTAGAAAAGATACAGGATGTCCACGGGTCAAAGCTCTGAGAGATGTCACTGGATCTTAACCCCTCTTTGGTTGGAATAATGGGCCAGTGGGTTTTCGTTTTGCTTCTTTTTCAGAAGAAGCTGGGTTGTGGGATAGGCGCGGTTCTTTCTGACTGTACAATTTTTGGCAGTCCTTCGCAAGGGCTGTGAGCTAATGTTCCTTTGTTTTGCAAAACGGTACTGAATCTGAGCCGACAGTGTCATCTCAAAGAGAAACAATAAAAGTCAGAGAAACGGAACAAAGCCATTCCAACATCCTCGTAAGTGGCTTCACGTTGCGTTGGCGTTTCACGTTGTGCACAGAAATGTTGCGTTGCATCGGCCGGAGCCTCTGTGTTATTTTTGGTTTGCGTTTGTCTCTTACCTCATTAGGCCAGGGGTGTCAAACTCGAGGCCCGGGAGCTGGATCTGGCCTGCGGGGTACTTAGATCTGGGCCACCATGGGAACAGTGAAGGGCCGGCCCGTGGTGCTTCTGCCTGCGAAAATGGACTCCTGAGCTCCGTTTTCAGCTGCCGCAATCTTCTGCCGGCGAAAGCGGAGCTCGGGAGAGCCGTGCATGGTTTTCACTGGCAGGGTTGCAGGAGGCCGTGGCAGCTGAAAACGGAGCTTAGGAGCCCGTTTTTGCTGGCAGAGTGCTCGGGCCGTCACTGGCGCCCCCGATAGGAGTGATGTCAAGCTGGCCATGCCCACTTGGCTATACCCACCTCGTCCCCCCGAGGTAAACCCAACTCTGATGCTGCCCTCAGTGAAATCTAGATTGACAAGCCTGCATTAGACCTTTGTTTGCTTGTGTGTACGCATGTCGACTTTATAATTTTTACAAAGAACTCAAGATGGGAAAGGTATCCCGCACACCTTCCTCCTGTTTTCTCCACAACCACCACCCTGTGGGTAGGGCTGAGAGAGAGTGACTGGCCCAAAGTCACCCAGCCAGCTTCCATGCCTTAAGGCGGGATTAGAATTTGCACTCTACGAGTGATTGGCCCAAAATCACCCAGTTGATTTTCATGACGGGGGGGGGGGGGGCTAGAACTCACCGTCTCCTGGTGATTGGCCCAAGTCACACAGGCGGCTTTCATGGCTGAGTGGGACTAGAATTCACTGTCTCCCGCTTTCTAGCATCGCATGACCAAACAGGGTCTCCGCTTGAGAGGGGAAGGGGTGTTCTCCAATAATACAGGTGTCTCGCATTGAAAAAAAATAACCTCCAAACGATTTTGCAAGACGCACTGTTTGTTGCATGCCAAGTTGAGGACCGTCACTGGGAGATTTTGCAGGAGACTTTGGAAGATCCGCTTACAAAGAGAATTTGGGGGGAAAAAATCCATTAAAAAAAAATTAAAATCACAGGCCGATGACACGCCTCCCACTTTCAAATACCTGTGATGGTTTCTAAAAAATGGTGGAGGGATAATTCAACCTGTTCTGAAAGTTTAGACCAGGGGTATCAAACGCAAGACTCATGGGGTGGATTCGGGCCATAGGGTGTTTACCGTATTATTTGGAGTATAAGACGCACCTCCCCCCCAAAAAAGAGTGTGGAAATGTTGGTGCGTCTTATACACCAAATACAGCTATTTTTGGCCTCCTGAAGCCCCACTCATGCATCCCATTTTTGCAAAAAATGGGCTATTTTTTCGCAAAAAGGGAGGCATTTTTGCCTTCCCCCAGCCCCCAGTAGCCCTCTGCAGGCTTCAGAAGGGCTGGGGGAAGGGGAAATGCCCCCGTTTTGGTGGAAAACGGCCTGTTTGTCACCAGTTTTTTCACAAAAACGTGGGCATTTTTGCCTTCCCCCCAGCCCTGCTGAAGCCTGCAGAGGGCTGCTGGGGGCTGAGAAATAGCAAAGGACCAGCCCACAGTGCCTCTGGAAGCCAAAACAGGGCATGGGGGGTGCCCTTTGGCTGGCAAAGTGCTGCAGGAGACCGTCCAGGCTGAAAACGGGTCATGGGGGCACCACACACAGCCCTCTGGCCTACCAGTGGAGGAGAACTACATTGCTGATCCATCCCTGGAAGAAATCCTTTTGACACCCCCGGTTTAGACAAGCTTCGAAGATGTGTGGACGTGCGGGTCCTGTGACTTGGGAGTTGATGTACAAACATCTTAAAAGTGACTACGGTAGAGAAACGTCGTCTTAGAGCAGTGTTTCTCAACCTTGGCCACTTGAAGATGTCTGGACTTCAACTCCCAGCATTCGCTGGCTGGGGAATTCTGGGAGTTGAAGTCCAGACATCTTCAAGTGGCCAAGGTTGAGAAACACTGTCTTAGAGTGAGTAAGCTTTGTGGAAACAAAAACAAAACAAAAAACATTTCCTAGATTATATTCAATAAACATTTGGTGGACTAGAAAAGTGCTTCTTTTAAATTGCAGGAAGGCCATAAAAAAAGTAATCCCAGGTGAGTTGTAAAATGAGATTAATTGCGAAATAAAAGTAATAAAATTAAATAGAGGTGACACGATCGTAGTAGTCCAGTATCTGAGGGGTTGCCACAAAGAAGAGGGAGAAATCTTATTTTCCAAAGCATCTGAAGGCAGGACAAGAAGTAATTGATGGAAAACAATGAAGGAGAGAAGCAATCGACAACTCCGGAGAATTTCCCTAACAATGAGAACTATTTACCAATGAACAATTTGCCTCCAGAAGTGGTGGATGCTCCCATCATCGAAAGTTTTTAAGAAGAGACTGGACACCCATTTTGTCTGGAAAGAAACAAATCTTGTTTTCCCTTAGCCACAAGAGGATGTCTCTTTACCGTTCTAATGCTTCCTCTAGTCTAAGTCACATAAGTCATATATGACTATAAGGTAAAGGTTCCCCTCGCACATATGTGCTAGTTGTTCCCGACTCTGGGGGGCGCTGCTCATCTCTGTTTCAAAGCCGAAGAGCCAGCGCTATCCGAAGACGTCTCCGTGGTCATGTGGCCGGCATGACTCAACGCCAAAGGCGTACAGGACGCTGTTACCTTCCCACCAAAGGTGGTTCCTATTTTTCTACTTGCATTTTTTTTACATGCTTTCGAACTGCTAGGTTGGCAGAAGCTGGGACAAGTAACGGGAGCTCGCTCCGTTACGCGGCGCTAGGGATTCAAACCGCTGACCTTTCTAATTGACAAGCTCAGCAGCTAAGCAATAGCAATAGCAGTTAGACTTATATACCGCTTGATAGGGCTTTCAGCCCTCTCTAAGCGGTTTACAGAGTCAGCATATTGCCCCCCACAGTCTGGGTCCTCATTTCACCCACCTCGGAAGGATGAGTCAACCTTGAGCCAGTGAGATTAGAACCGCTGAACCTGTTAAAATGAGGCTGAGGATAAAATCACGGTGGATGGAAGAATCATGACAGCATCATAAACTTCACTCAAATGGCACATAGTACATATCTGTCAAGTAGGCCTTTCCATCCATCCATCTATACCACCTTTTATTATTTTTACAAATAAGTTGATGAACACATTCAAAATGCCTATTTTCCCACAACAACCACCCTGTGAGGTGAGTTTGGCTGAGACAGTACGACTGGCCAAAACTCACCCAGCCAGCTATCATGACTAAGGCAGGACTAGAACTCCCAGCCTTCTGGTTATTGGCTCAAAAGTCACCCAGCTGGCTTTCCTGGCTAAGACGGGACTACAACTCCCAGTCTCCCACTTTCTAATCTGGTGCCTTCACCGCTAGGCCAAATGGATGACCTTCCATGTGGGTTCCGAACTGCTGTCTTTGTATCTGTGGCACCTGGTTCTCTCACAGCTGTGCTTTATAAATCTGAAGGATGAGGAACAACTATTTTTCCAACCGGTAGTGGAAACTTTGAGTAGTTCGGAGAACCGGCAAATACCACCTCTAGCTGGCTCCACCCCCATCTATTCTCTGCCTCCCGAGTCCACGCTGATTGGCTGGGTCGTCGTCTTCTATTTTGTGCTGCTTGGACAAAAAGTGTGGTTTTGTTATTACTGGTGTAGGCTTGTGATCTGTTAATATTGATGTTCTGGCAAGGATCACACTCAACAAGATCCTGCTGGCTTTTTACAGCTGCTGCCCTTAACGTAATTAGTGCATTCATCATTTCATTTGTTGCTACTATTTTAGGCTCTTGCTATCACAACAACCTGCAAATGGGCTGGCTTTTAGCTTGAGCCAAAGCTTTCCTGAACTTACCCCTCCCACTATAAAGTCCACCCTTCAATGTTTAAAAGATACATGGAGTCCTTGGTGCTCTCTGAGCTTGGTTATTTGCAGACATTTCACTACCCCACTAAGTAACATCATCAGTGATAGTGTATGTGGGGTGTGTGCTTATTTATAGCTTACTCTGCCAGTGTTAGTGGGAAGTTGTTGTTTTTTCCCCCCTTTATTTGGCTGTTTTTTTACTGCTTGATGTTTGTCTGAGTTGGTATTTCGATCAACAGGCACGTAGAGATAAGCAACATTTACACACCATTCAAAACCGGTAGGAAAAAGAGATCTAGCAACATCAGCACAGTGAGCTTTTTACCACTTGCGTGAGTGGGGCTTCGCATGTCAGCCCAAGCCCCCTCCACTCAAGTGCCCTCCACTCGTGAAAGTGCCTCTTCCAGGCGTGATTGGAGCTTTGCGTGCAAGCACAAGCACCCCCCCCCCCGCTTGCACACGAAGCTCCATTCACATGATTCACAAATCAAGCTGTGCAGGCACAAAGTGACACTTGCCACTCACACATGGCCCCCCGCCCAGTCTCAGGCAGGGCTGCCAACCTGGAAAGATTGGAGACCATTGCTTCTCCAACCCTCTCTAAGTGGTTTACAGAGTCAATGTATTGACCCCCAACAATCTGGGTCCTCCTTTTACCAACCTCGGAAGGATGGATGGCTGAGTCAACCTTGAACCGGTTCAAGTTCGAACTCCTGACAGTCGGCAGAATAAGCCTGCAATGCTGCATTCTAGCCACAGCTCTTAATGACCATTGAACTTAGCAATGGAAGTTCCTGTTAGGGTTCCAAATAGCATCCTCAATCAAGTAAGAACCTGAGGATAGAAATTCCTCCGAGTTGCAATTTATTAGAGAAGCCATGTTGGCACATCTGGGAAAAACCTGAATTTGAAAGCTTCCAGGTCCACCCCCCCCCAGTTGAAAGTTCAAGACCCTCTCCCAGCACCCACATGTCCATCACCTGGCCCAATCAGTCGCTGTCACAAAAGAAGTTTCGTCCCATCCACATCAGTCCAGGTGCAGGGACAAGATGACCTTGACTTCCTGAGAAGGAATGTTGTTATGGCTACATATCTCCCATACTCCATATAATTCCCCCTCCCAGGCTCCCACAGTAGAATATGTGGCAGGCTTGAGGCCCATGTAACAGATGGCTTCTAAGCCTGACAGGCCGCCCCCCTTCAGCAGAAACGTGTGTTCTGTAACAAGCATAACACTTCATACACTAACCACCTATCCCCCTCCCCAACCCAGAGGGACCCTTTGGCTTATCACAATCTCCCAATTGTGAACTATCTGTAGTGATGTGCACACTAAAAACAGCTTGGCTGAATCCATAAGTTAAACTTAACAAAAGAATCCCAATTTTTGCCGTCTAGTTTCACATTTTTTCACAAATGAGTAATTACTCCTGATTGACCAATTCTTCCAGAATTAAGACAGTCGCTCCCAACCAGGTGAGTTTCTTTCCCCTCATAATGAAAGAGGAAGGGGGGAAAAACCACCTACCCCTTTAAAAAAAAAACACTGGAAAGAGGGAAAAGATTGGGAGAAAAGAAAAATCAGCACACTATAGAATTGGGGTTATTTATTTATGATGCGGGTGAAGAAGGCGAGTACAAAAGTTAGCTTGAAACCCAACATTAAGAAAACTAAGATCATGGCATCCGGCCCTCTCAATTCCTGGCAAATAGATGGAGAAGAAATGGAGGTAGTGACAGATTTTATTTTCCTGGGCTCCCAGATCACCGCAGATGAGGACCGCAGCAAAGAAATCATAAGACGCTTGCTCCTGGGGAGGAAAGCTACGGCAAATCTAGACAGCATACTAAAAAGCAGAGACATCACCCTGCCAACAAAAGTGCGTATAGTCAAGGCTACGGTTTTCCCAGTTGCAATGGATGGCTGTGAAAGTTGGACCTTAAGAAATGCTGAGCACCAAAGAATGGAGGCCTTTGAACTCTGGTGCTGGAGAAGACTCCTGCATTGAGTCCCTTGGACTGCAAGCTGATCAAACTGGTCAGTCCTAGAGGAGATCCACCCTGACTGCTCTTTAGGAGGCCAGATCCTGAAGAGGAAACTCCCAATACTTTGGTCACCTAATGAGAAGGAAGGACTCCCTGGAGAAGAGCCTCATGCTGGGAAAGATGGAGGGCAAAAGAAGAAGGGGACGACAGAGAATGAGGTGGCTGGATGGAGTTACGGAAGCAGTCGGCGTGAGCTTAAATGGACTCCAGAGGGTGGTAGAGGACAGGAAGGCCTGGAGGAACGTCCATGGGGTTGCAATGGGTTGGACATGAGTTCGCAACTAACAACAATATTTATTTAGGGGTGTAGGAACAGCTGCAGCCAAGACCATGCTATACAAAAGCAGCAGCCACAGCCACACTTAACCACCATTGCCGTATCACCATGGTCACCTGATCAGCGTATGGGGGGGATCTTGGAAACTGGCATGTATATATTTATGATGGTTGCATTGTCCTGGGGTCATGCGATCACCGTTTGTAACCTTCCCAGCTGGCTTTTGACAAGCAAAGAGAAGAGGAGGGGGGTAGAACAAGATTCAGTTAACAATCACACAATTCACTGAACAACGGCAAGGATTCGATGACAGCTGCGGCAACAAAGGTTGTAGGATGGGACCAAGCAGAATAGACTAGAATAGAATAAACAGAGTTGAAAGGGACCTTGGAGGTCTTCTAGTCCAACCCCCTGCTTAGGCAGAAAACCCTACACCACTTCAGACAAGCAGTTATCCAACCTCTTCTTAAAAACGTCCAGTGTTGGAGCATTCACAACTTCTGGAGGCAAGTTGTTCCACTGATTAATTGTTCTCACTATCAGGAAATTTCTTCTCAGTTCTAAGTTGCTTCCCTCCTTGGTTAGTTTCCACCCATTGCTTCTTGTCCCACCCTCAGGTCCTTTGGAGAATAGTTTGACTCCCTCTTCTTTGTGGCAACCCCTGAGATATTGGAAGACTGGTATCATGTCTCCCCTGGTCCTTCTTTTCATTCAACTAGACATACCCAGTTCCTGCAACCGTTCTTCGTATGTTTTAGCCTCCAGTCCCCCAATCATCTTTTTTTGCTCTTTTCTGCACTCTTTCTAAAGTCTCAACATTTTTTTTTACATCGTAGCGACCACAACTGGATGCCGTATTCCAAGTGTGGCCTTACCAAGGCATTACAAAGTGGTATTAAGACTTCACGTGATCTTGATTCTACCCCTCTGTTTATGCAACCTAGAACTGTGTTGGGTTTTTTGGCAGCTGCTGCACACGGGATTATTTCCACCCATTGCTTCTAGTCCTGCCTTCAGGTGCCTTGGAGAATAACTTGACTCCCTCTTCTTTGTGGCAGCTCCTGAGGTATTGGAAGACTGCTATCATGTCTCCCTTAGTCCTTCTTTTCATTCAACTAGACATACCCAGTTCCTGCAACCGTTATTCGTATGTTTTAGTCCCCTAATCGTCTTTGTTGCTCTTCTCTGCACTCTTTCTAGAGTCTCAACATTATTTTTACATCGTGGTGACCAAAACTGAATGCAGTATTCCAAGTGTGGCCTTACCAAGGCCTTATAAAGTGGTATTAACACTTCATGTGATCTTGATTCTACCCCTCTGTTGATGCAGCCTAGAACTGTGTTGGGTTTTTTGGCAGCTGCTGCACACGGGATTATTTCCACCCATTGCTTCTTGTGTGCTGCCCTCAGGGGCTTTGGAGAATAGTTTGACTCCCTCTTCTTTGTGGCAGCCCCTGAGATATTGGAAGACTGCTATCATGTCACCCCACGTCCTTCTGTTCATCAGATTAGACATACCCAGTTCCACCCTTGACTCTGCCCTTGACCCTCATTTCTAGTGGCTTCCAGCTAAGGCGGAGCAGCCTTGGAAGGCAAGAGGCAGGACCAATTCCACCTCTCGGCATAGGGACGGCCTTTTTTCTCCCCCCCCCCTTCGTTTACCTCTTGGTCTTTCCTCCACCCTTCCAGGCAAAGTAAGTAGGCTGCCCTTATCTCCTGTTAAAAGTGCTAACAAGATGTTTCTGGCACGGCGCCCCATTCCGTCCAGAAAGGCAAACACGCTGGTGGAAAGCCAGACGTAGCTGCCTCGGGGCTCACAACACATAGCTGTCTCTCTCTCTCTCTCTTCACCAGAGCTGGGTTTTAACCGACAGGTTGGGATGGAGAACCTGAGCAATATCTTCAAGCAAAAGGCCACCGAGCAGCATCACAGAGCGGAGGTCATGATTGCAGGAGAACAGCTCAGGTACGTTGGGTGACAGGCCAGGCATTTGTCTGGCATGTTATAGGGTCCTCTGCTTGAGAAGGGTTGGACTAGAAGACCTCCAAGGTCCCTTATGGAGCTGGACCTTACAGATCTCCTAGTCCATCCCCCCCTGCTCAAGCAGGAGACCCTGTACCATTTCAGGCAAGTGATTGTCCAGTCTAATAGTCTGTAGAGATTCTCAGTCATTAAAAGTCATGGTTGCCCCCAAAAGTGCTTTTTGCAGGAGGCAACTGGACTTTCTTGTTTTTTATCCCCTTTTGAAGACGTTTCGCTTCTCATCCAAGAAGCTTCTTCAGCTCTGACAAGACGGTGGGGAACGGGTTCATATTAAATCCCAACTCCGTTGTTCTTTTATTCTGATCAAGGTTCGCTTTTTCTCTTTCTCCCGTTTTCCTTTTGGTAAAGGTCCAAATGTTTAGCAACATGAAGCAAAGGACTTCCAAAGTTTAAAACTGCTTCCTTAAAGAGGGGAGGGGGGGGAATTGCAAACTTGTCTAGTTTATGTTTTAAAGAGGATTGGCTCGAGACGAAAAGTGGGAGCTCACTCTGTAACGCGGCACTAGAGATTTGAACCGCTGAACTGCTAAACCTTTCTGATTGACAAGCGCAGCATCTTAGCCACTGAACCGCTGCGTCCCACATAAATAAATAGATAGACAGACAGACAGACAGACAGACAGACAGACAGACATCAGGCATGAGGCTTTTGATTTTTTTACATTCAGGTAGGAAGACTCAATTTTGCAAGAAATTGTGAGGATGCCAAAGTCAATTTGACAATGAAAAAAGGATCTTTTTTTTTCTTTTTAAAAGCAGATTTCTTCAACTTGGTGCTCCGAAGAGCATTGGCTCAGGAATGCCGGAAGTTGAATTTCCAGCATCTTTGGCATCTGGCCAACTAAGGAAAGCTGTTTAAATTTTGAGTAGATCTAAAAGTAGATCTCCGAGTGGGAGTAAAAAAAAATGTTGATAATATTCCTAGTGCAGTTGACCTGGCATTCAGACTCCGAGAGAGAGATGCCGTTGATTTTTTTTAAAAAAAAATCTTACCCAAAGCATCCTGTTCATTTATTATTTGACGGAGTAATTTTCTAAGAAAATTGTGTTTTTATAACTGATCGCTGGATATCTGCCACAGGATTCATTTAGCTCTGGGTTCAAGTATCTTGCAGGATAGATAAATCTGGGGGCTGGGAAAAGTTCATTTGCTGATTTACATGTTCCCCCAAAATTTTCCTTTTCCTAGCTAGGAAAAATGTGGAAGTTAACATGGGAAAGGAAAAAAAAAAACCAGTAGGAGAAACACAAAGAGCCAAAAAAAGAAGGAAAACATGGATATTTACCTACCAAAAAGTTGCGTAACGATGTTCTTACTTCTTACGGTAGTTAAACATGAGTCCTGAGTTTGAGAACTGTGCCGGTTTAACAAGATTTGGGCTTAACCATTGGAATCGTTCCAATTCTGATGTTTTGCTGTGCAGATTTGCTCCACATTATATTTTCCGGAAATATATATGAAGCCGGAGGCTTCAACTGGTCCAGAATGCGGCTGCGCGAGTTATTATGGGGGCACCTAGGTGTTCCCATGTTACGCCCCTTTTAGGCGGCCCGCACTGGTTGCCAGTTGTTTTCTGGGTGCGATTCAAGGTACTAATTATGACCTTTAAAGCGCTCCATGGCTTAGGCCCAGGGTACCTGCGAGACCACCTACTGCCACCGGTAGCCTCCCACCGTCCAGTGCGATCCCACAGAGTTGGCCTCCTCAGGGTGCCTTCGGCCAGACAGTGTCAGCTAGTGACCCCCAGGAGGAGAGCCTTCTCTGTGGGAGCGCCTTCCCTCTGGAATGAGCTGCCCCCGGAGCTTCGCATAATCCCCGACCTCCGGTCCTTCCGACGCACCCTAAAAAGTTGGCTTTTCCAGCAAGCCAGCCTGGCCTGAACAAAATAAAATAAATGGTTGATTATTGTTAATTTTAATCTATTTTTAAATGTTATTGTTATTATTAATTGGGTTTGTTTTTGGATACTCTATCTAATTTTCTTTTTAACTTTTGTAATATGTGTTTTTTTTAATGTTGTACGACGCCCTGAGTCCTTTGGGAGAAGGGCGGCATATAAATCCAACAAACAAAGTTTATGGGCAAAAAGGGAGAAGTATGAAATAAGGGCACTTAGGCAAGAAAAATAAAACACACAGGTAGTATATAGAATAGATGGTAGCTGGCTCAATATGGCTTCCTGTGTGAAGGATTGAGGTGTCCTGGCAAACCACCACTTAGGTATGAGCAGGGGTGGGATTCAAAAGTTTTAGCAACAGGTAAAGAGCCTGGCAAAGAGCCACCAGTAAAGAGCCACCAGTAAACAGCCCAACCAAAGAATCTCCAAGACCCCCCACATCCACACAGCCAGGCAAGACACCGGAATATAAAACTGACAGCACACCGCACTCTTTGCTAGCCCTGATGATCTTCCCTAGTTGGGTAATGAAATGTCTTGCAAGAAAACAAGCAAGCTTAGAGAGCACCAAGGACCCCTAACTCCTGACTGTTTAATTTTATTTTTTTAAATCATTTTTTTAAATTAAAAGTTTTACAAACCTTGTAAAAACCAGCATCAATTAATAAAGAGTGGAAATAGGAAAGAAAGTAAAAAACAATAAAGATGGGGAAAAAAGGCAGAAGGTGTGGGGGGGCGGAAAGAAAATGAAAGATGTTTTTATTTCCTTTGCAGCCAATATAAAATAAAAATTTGAAAATTGATTTGAAAATGATTATTAAAAAAATAAAAAAATACAAAATTATATCTTACCCTATGAATACAAAAAAAAAAAAAAAAGCTCATGTTTTTCCACTATACGTTTCTTCCCCAAATCATGCACATTTTTCTGTTTTATACAGAAAGTGTATCAGTGGCTGCAGTCCCCCATAAATGTAAATCGTTTTCCCTCTAATCAAAGAAGTTCATTTAGAAGTTCCATCATCTTCATACCTTGTAGACAGCATCTACCAACTATTTAATTCTGAACAAGCAATGCCTCTGTGTTGGCTTTTGCAAGAAAAGTCTCAAAGTCTACGAATGGAGAATAAAAGACCCAACAGTTTAACGTTCTTAATGAAGGCTCCATTTCAAATGCCAAACTTGTTGGAATTTGAAACCTACATTTTTGGGACTAGCTGAGAAAGATTCCAAGTTCCACTTTTTCTTCCCCAAAAAAGATCAGAGGTAAAAGCCCAGAAGCTCTCTGTTATGCAGCTATATCTAAGGGGCTGCCCCAAAGAAGGGGGAGTCAAACCTATTCTCCAAAGCACCTGAAGGCAACAAAAAGCAATGGGTGGAAACTAATAGAGGAGAGAAGCAACTTAGAACTGAGGAGGAATTTCCTGACAGTTGGAACAATTCATCAGTGGAACAACTTGCCTCCAGAAATTGCGAATGCCCCAACACTGGAAGTTTTTAATAAGAGATTGGACAACCATTTGTCTTCAATGGCACAAGGTTCCCTGCCTGAGCAGGGGGTTGGACTAGAAGATCTCTTAAGTTCCCCTTCCAACTGTGTTATTTGGTTATTCTAAATAATTTGCTCAATGCCTGGGTCTGAATGTTTCTCCTTCCCACCACTCCCAATCTTCCAAGCGAGATCATAAGCATTTGGCCAGCTCCCAGACCCAAGGAGTTAAAGTTTTGACATCCCCCCTCCTTACCCTGAAACAATGGGTGGAAACTAATAGAGGAGAGAAGCAACCTAGAACTAAGGAGGAATTTCCTGACAGTTGGAACAATTCATCAGTGGAACAGAAGTTGCCTTCAGAAACTCTGGGTGATCTAACACTGGGGGTTAGGCTAGAAGACCTCCAAGGTCCCTCCCAACTGTGAAATGTTCTTGAAGATGTCATGTGGGGCTATTATCAAAATCTGAGCTCGAGACCAGGAGCAAAATATGAGCTCAATCCTGGGAAAACAAGAAAGATTTGACTTAAAAAGGAAATTGCTCTTCCCTCACTCTCTTTCATATGGGAAGGGGAAACACTTGTTAGGGTCCCTGTTTTTCTACTTGCATTTTTACATGCTTTCGAACTGCTAGGTTGGCAGAAGCTGGGACAAGTAACAGGAGCTCACTCTGTTACACGGTGCTAGGGATTCGAACCACTCCTGGGGAGGGACAAAATTGAACAAAAACCGGCCCATTTTTCACTCAATTCTGCCCTCCCCAGTCCCCAGGAGCTCTCTGAAAGCCTCCTACAGGCTCTGCACGGCCATTTTGGTGAATAGCAATAGCAGTTAGACTTATACACCGCTTCATAGGGCTTTCAGCCCTCTCTAAGCGGTTTACAGAGTCAGCATATTGCCCCCAACAACAATCCGGGTCCTCATTTTACCCACCTCGGAAGGATGGAAGGCTGAGTCAACCTTGAAGGGGTGAAGGGGGCGGGGTTTCAGGAGACAAAAAATACTGTATTCAGTGTATAAGACGCACCCAGATTTTCAGCCTCTTTTTTGAGGGAAAAAGGTGTGTCTTATACTCTGAAAAATACGGTAAATAACTAAATAGCTACCATATTTTTCAGAGTGTAAGACGTATGGAGATGTTGGTGTGTCTTATACAACGAATACAGCCATTTTTGTGAAAAACAGGCCTTTTTTTTTCAAAAACGGAGGCGTTTTTTGCCTTCCTTCAGCCTCCAGCAGCCCCCTGCAGGCTTCAGCAGGGCTGGGGCAAGACAAAAACTGGAGCATTTTTGCCTTGCCCAAGCCCTGCTGAAACCTGCAGAAGGTTTCTTCCCTGCAGGCTGAGGGAAGGCAAAAACTGTTTTATTGTTACTTACCTCTTCGAAGTCTTGGCATGTCTTATACGCCGGTGCGTCTTATGGTCCGAAAAATACAGTTAACTAACTAATTAAATAACAAACAGTCTCCCTTCCCAGCTGGCTTTCTAATGACTAGCATCCCATAATCACCAAATACATTTGGCTTTTTTGAATATGCAGACTTATTATCTCCGTTGTTGTGGAAGCGTTGTGGTTTTTTCCCAGCCCTCCTGGCATCTCCATTTTATGACTGTGCAAGTCAAGGGACTCAGCAACAGAGGCAATAAAAATGCCTCTGATCTTAGAAGTGAGTGTACATGTTTAGGTTCTCGAGCAACCAGATATGGAAGCTTAGCAAGTCCCTTCGTGAATCACCCGTACGGGCGATGGTACAGATAGAAGAGAATATTTGTAGCTCAGGATTGAATGGTGGTGTGCTCGGTACACTGTGAGTTCGGTTGTTGGACGTACTTCACCGTACAGTAGTTTCAACTGGGAAACTCTGAGCATCCTTGTTGTTAGTCATGACGTTGTGTCTGGCCCATCGCAACCCCATGGACAATGTTCTTCCAGGACGTCCTCTTCTCTACCATCCTCTAAAGTCCATTTAAGGTCACACTGACTGCTTCAGTGACTCCATCCAGCCACCTCCTTCTCTGTCGTCCCCTTCTTCTTCTGCCCTCCATTGTTCCCAGCATGAGGCTCTTCTCCAGTGAGTCCTTCCTTCTCCTTAGGTGGCCAAAGTCTTTGAGTTTCCTCTTCAGGATCTGGCCTTCTGAAGAGCAGTCAGGGTTGATCTCCTCTAGGACTGACCGGTTGGATCACCTTGCAGTCCAAGGGACTCAATGCAGGAGTCTTCTCCAGCACCAGAGTTCAAAGGCCTCCATTCTTTAGCGCTCAGCCTTCCTTATGGTCCAACTTTCACAGCCATCCATTGCAACTGGGAAAACCATACTCTTGTCTATGAGCACGTTTGTTGGCAGGGTGATGTCTCTGCTTTTTAGTGTGCTGTCTAGATTCTGAGCATCCTAGATCAGGCTGAATCCAAAAATGTAGAGAACTCTATGGTAAGGAATCATCCCTTTTCCCTCGGTCCTGCCAGATGTTCTTCCCTTGATGGTGGGCACCCTCAACATCCCCTGCCTTTTGGCTCTGGAAGGCTAGGTTGATGTAACTGGGGAGAGGTAATCCATCAAATTAAATGTTAAAGGTAAAGGTTCCCCTCGCTCATATGTACTAGTCGTTCCCGACTAGTGCACATTTGGGTTTCAAAGCCGAAGAGCCAGCGCTGTCCGAAGACGTCTCCGTGGTCATGTGGCCAGCATGACTAAACGCCGAAGGCGCACGGAACGCTGTTACCTTCCCACCAAAGGTGATTCCTATTTTTCTACTTGCATTTTTTTACGTGCTTTCGAACTGCTAGGTTGGCAGAAACTGTGACAAGTAACGGGAGCTCACTCCCTTACATGGCGCTTGGGATTCGAACCGCCGAACTGCCGACCTTTTCCTGATCGACAAGCTCAGCGTCTTAGCCACTGAGCCACCGTGTCCCTTCCATCAAATTACCTGGTCCAAACCTTTCTCTTTGGATCTGAAAGGAGGCCACATACCAGGGGTGAAATTCAGCAGGTTCTGACAGGTTCTGGAAAACCGGTAGCGGAAATTTTGAGTAGTTTGGAGAACCAGCAAATGCCACATCTGACTGCCCCCAGAGTGAGGTGAGAATGGAGATTTTGCAATATCCTTCCCCTGTCATCCCACCAAGCCACACCCACAGAACTGGTAGTAAAAAAAAAATTGAATTTCACCACTGCCACAAACTTATAACAAGTGCCCCCTATCCAGGCCAAAAGGTGTTAATGCAGATGCGGCATACCCAATCTGTTCTGACCCCTCTCCTCCGTCCAGGAACGAAAGCCAAAACAAACGTAAAAAAGAATGTTTTTTAATCAGTCCAGACTCTCGTTGGCTGCAAGCCCAAAATAAACAAAGAGATAAGCACTCTGGCAGCAAGTCCTATAAACCTAGGCAGCAATGCGAACAAGCTCTTACAGCAAACCAATTCGCCAAGTTGGTTTCTCTTAATCATGAACGTTGAGTTCTGCAAAAGGGCGTGGCACAAGCAGTCTCTTTTATAATCAGGAGAGGATCTTAATGAGCATCAGCTGAGCATAATCACCTCTTGTAATTACGCCGTTGTTCTTGACGCCGAGTAGCCCTTCGACGGCGTGCATCCCGGAACAACTTACAGGTGTTTTCTGGATCACTCACTCTTCTCTCCTCCCCACTGATCCAAGGCTCAGATGCCACCTGATGGTCAACCAGCCTCTCTGCGTCCTGCTTGGAGTCGGAACCCTGTCCGGGGTCCTCTACCTCCTCCAGGGCCGACTCATAAGACCCCTCGCTGTTGGAGTCTGGCGGCAGCGCCAACGGCTCCTGCCGGGCCACAACACCAATCCATATGGCTCAGGGCCTATCAATGGTGGCCTTCTCTGAAGCCATCCAGGCTCCCACTGTTGATCTTACGTGCCCTGTCCTTCCAGCTGAAGATAAAGCCGCAAATGAGCCAATGAATGTGCAATTAATTCAGAGCCCGATAAGGAGTTGCCAGCTGTAAAAGGTCACCTCTTGTTTGAGAACAGGTGTCTTAGCCAAGCTTATCTTCCTGAGTCGGGCAGGGGGCAAAGGCAAGTTATGCCAGTATCGCTTGCATATGCAGTCAGGAAAAATGGATTTAGATTGTTCCTTGAGCAACCCTGCCTGGGCAGCAAAAGTAATCGTACAAAGGTAATAACAGAATAGCATTCTGCCTAAATATTGAAAATGGTTTATACCAATTTTTTTTTAAAAAATTATTTTATCAATTTCATATATATATTCACAATTATATGATCTCATAACTGTAATTAATAATATGTATTTATAACAATTTTTTTCCCTACAGTTGACAATATACTTGAAGATTGCTTTCTTACCATCCCATAGATCCATCTTATCTTACAACGGTCCTACTTCTTCTTCCCTCCCTCCCTCTTTCCTTCCCTCATTTCTTCTCTCCTACTCTCCTTCCTTCCCTCCCTCCTTCCCCCTTCCCTCCTTCCCCCTTCCCTCCTTCTCTCCTTCCTTCCTTCCTTCCCTCCTTTCTTCTCTCCTTCTCTCCTTCCTTCCCTCCCTCCTTCCCACTTCCCTCCTTCCCCTTCCCTCCTTCTCTCCTTCCCTCCTTCCTTCCCTCCTTCCCTCCTTTCTTCTCTCCTTCTCTCCTTCCTTTCCCACTTCCTTTCCTCCTTCCTTCCCCCCTTCCTTTCCTCCTTCCTTCCCCCCTTCCTTCTCTCCTACATTCCCTCCTTCCTTCCCTCCTTTCTTCTCTCCTTCTCTCCTTCCTTCCCTCCTTCCTTCCCTCCTTTCTTCTCTCCTTCTCTCCTTCCTTCCATCCTTGCTTCCCTCCTTGCTTCCATCCCTCCTTCCCTCCCTCCTTCCTACCCCCCTTTCTTCTCTTTCTTCTCTCCTTCCTTCCTTCCTCCTCTCCTTTCCCTTCTCTCCTTCACCTTCCTCCCCTTTACCCTTTATACCATTTTTTCTGAACCAAATAACAGGATAACATAATTGGAAGGGACCTTGGAGGTCTTCCTAGTCCAACCCCCTGCTTAGGCAGGAAACCCGACACCACTTCAGACGAATAGTTATGCAACATCTTCTTATAAACTTCCAGTGTTGGGGCATTCACAACTTCTGGAGGCAACTTCTGTTCCACTGATTAATTATTCTCACTATCAGGAAATTTCTCCTCAGTTCTAAGTTGCTTCTCTCCTTGGTTAGTTTCCATCGATCGTTTCTTGTTCTGCCCTCAGTTGCTTTGGAGAATAGTTTGACTCCCTCTCCTTTGTGGCAGTCCCTGAGATATTGGAAGACTGCTATCATGTCTCCCCTAGTCCTTCTTTTCATTAAACTAGACATACCCAGTTCCTGCAACTGTTCTTCATTTGTTTTAGCCTCCAGTCCTCTAATCATTTTTGTTGCTCTTCTCTGCACTCTTTCTAGAGTCTCCACATCTTTTCTACATCGTGGTGACCCAAACTGAATGCCGTATTCCAAGTGTGGCCTTCCCAAGGCCTTATAAAGTGGTATTAAGACTTCTCGTGATCTTGATTCTCTCCCTCTGTTGATGCAGCCTAGAACTGTGTTGGCTTTTTTGGTAGCTGCTGCACACGGCTGGCTCCTATTTAAATGGTTGTCCCCCAGGACTCCAAGATCCCTCTCACAGTTACTATTGTTGAGTCAGTTACCACCTATATTATATCTGTTTTTCTTGCCTCAATGTAAAAACCTTCCTTTTTTCACCGCTGAATTTCAATTGATGAAATGGAGACTGTACTTAACTTCATTTTATGCATTGTACTAAATAATTCTTTGCCTGCGGAAAGAATCTTAACATATGCATGTAGTGCTCGAATTACAACCGTTCTTTGACCAAAGTTACAACCACCTTGAAAAAAGTGGCTTACAACTGTTGCAGCATCCCCATGGCCATGGGATCCAAATTTGGTTGAAGCATCCCAGGGTCACATGATTCACCATGGGCGACCTTCCCAGCCAGCTTCCCCTGAGCAATGGGGCAAGCCGGATTCACTTAATGACCGTTCTGACCTAGGCTTTCTCAAAAAGCACAAAGCAGATTCCTGGTCCTGACAAAACCCCTTTTATTAAACGAAGGTGAATTCCTCTCATTCACATTCAGCCAAGGCCTGGCAAACAGTCTTTCAAAGGTGGATTTATGACCACAGACCTTATCTGGCTTGGAAAGCTGCCATGTAAATATTTTCCCAAATGAGGTGCTGTGCAAGGAAAGACTTGGGCACAGAGTCTCTGAGATTCACGGACAGATCTTCACACTCCTGAAACGAATGAACGGACGAATTGTTTCCTGCAAAAGCCCGCTCCCCTTTCGCTCCTCTTTTATTTCCTATGGGGGGGGCATTCATCATCCACCTGTGGCTTATTCCCAAGTTGACCCTTGTTCCTTAGCTGTTCCCTTTGTCGGGCAGCTCTGCACATGCACACACTGGGAACAGGCTCCAGCTGTTTGTCTGCCTCACTGATGTCTGACTCCGAAGGCAGCTGATAACTGTGAGACGTCTCTGGCCCCCTCTCTGTCTCCGACACAGAGCCCTCATCAGAGCCTTCCCCAGACTCCAGGACTGGCCCATGTTCCTCCCCAACCTCCTCACCGTCTGAATCTGGTGCCAGCTCCAATGTCCACTGGCGGGCCACAACATTGACTGCATTTTTCATTTAACAATTTCAATGGTTCCCTTAATGACCATGGTAAAATTTTGTGAAATCAGGAGCGACTCACTTAACAACCACTTCGCTTGCCAGTGGTAATTCTAGTCTCAATTCAGGTCGTATGTTGAGGATTACCTGTGCAGGAATTCCCAGGGACCATATATAAGTGGGATCTTCTTTGAATCTTTATCTTTGTTTTCCATGGGGGAAACTGTGGCTCAGTGACGTTCAGTTGGAAATTTTGATAAAATTCATAGGCACTTTTTCCCTTCCCCTCCTCTTCCTTTCATTTTTTTCTCTGACAATCTGGATCTGAGGCTAATTGAGGTTTATCGTAAATTACCAGCCGCTTTTGGTTTAAATGGGTTGTTTGAGAGGGAAAAAAACAACAGTTCTTGTCAAACCTGATTTCTTAGTTGGCGATACTCGTCCTTTGTAGGTGTACAAAGAACATTTATAGTTCCTGGTTGAGATTCCACAGAATGAAGCAAGATGCGAAAATGTGTTGTCACAAATGTGACATTTGTGGCAATTGGGTATGTCTAGCTTAGTGAAGAGAAGGACTAATACCACTTTATAAGGCCTTGGTAAGGCCACACTTGAAATACTCCATCCAGTTTTGGTCGCCACGATGTAGAAAAGATGTGGAGAATATAGAAAGAGTGCAGAGAAGAGCAACAAAGAGGATTAGGGGATTGGAGGCTAAAGCATATGAAGAACGGTTGCAGGAACTGGGTATGTCTAGTTTAATGAAAAGAAGGACCAGGGGAGACATGATAGCAGTCTTCCAATATCTCAGGGGTTGTCATAAAGAAGAGGGAGTCAAACTATTCTCCAAGGCACCCGAGGGTAGAACAAGCAGCAATGGGTGGAAACTAATCAAGGAGAGAAGCAACTTAGAACTGAGGAGAAATTTCCTGACAGTTAGAACAATTAATCAGTGGAACAGAAGTTGCCTCCAGAAGTTGTGAATGCTCCAAAACTGGAAGTCTTTAAGAAGATGTTGGATAGCTATTTGTCTGAAACGGTATAGGGTTTCCTGCCTAGGCAGAGGGTTGGACTAGAAGACCTCCAAGGTCCCTTCCAACTCTGCTATTGTATTGTATATTGTATTGTATTACTAGGGGTGGACAAAAATACATTCATGGTTGGAAAAAATGTTAAAACAACATATAGATTACTAGCTGGATAACCGTGCTTCACAATGAAACAATGTGATCAGGCAGTGCAGGAGAAATCCAGTTCACTCCTGTTCAGCCCGTTGGCTCAGTGGTGGTTGGTGATTGAAACCCATAAGGGAATACTGCTCCCACCACCTTCAGCTTGGAAGCAATTCCATAGGTGGAAGGCGTAGACATTTTGGTGAGGTACCGATGTTTAGTACTGTAAGGAGCCCCAAACCGCTCCTGAGTGAAGAAGTGGAATATCTGCCAGTTTGAACTGAGGTAACGGAACGTGAGGCAACTGGCAGTTGGAACAGAGTGCTTTTTAGGTGGGGAGGGGGAGTAGAACTCCTTAGCATCAGAGCGTGTTAATTACTGTATAAGAAATACTAATGCCCTGATGGTCATTTCGAAAAATCCTTTCTTAGTGAGCACCTAGAAGCCAAGCAGATTTCGTGATGAGTGAGTGGTATTTGGCTTTAGAAATATTTTTGTTAGACATAATACCTGAAAAGTATGATAAAGGGAACCTATACTTAATATTACATATTTTGACAGCAGCAAGAGTTGTATTTGCACAGTACTGGGAAAAAGTAGGAAACACCTACAGAGGATGATATAATTGGGCAGAAATGGAGAGATTGACACTAAAAATAAAAGAAAAAGAAAATGCAGAGTATTTTCAAACCTGGGACTTGTTTTATAAATGGTTGGATGGTAGAGGCAGAAATTAGGAGTGGGAAAAGTATATTGATTCAGACAATACACTGTTCACTAAGCACTTATGTATGTAATGTGAAAATATATAAATAAGCTGTTTAAAAAAAGAGACAGAAAGATTAGGGGTGACGTAATAACAGTCTTCCAACATTTGAGGGGCTGTCAGAGAGAAGAAGTCGAACTATTTCCCAAAGCGCCCGAAGGCAGGACAAAAAGCAATGGGTGGAAACTTACCAAGGAGACTGGGGAATTTGGGGAGTTGAAATCTACACATCTTAAAGCTGCCAGGGTTAAGGAAACGCTGACCTAGGCAGCAAATGGACGTCATGGATTTATTTTTAGAATACTGTTGGAAAAAAACATCCTTCTGGGTTTGGTTCCAAGTGGGGAGAAAGACACTGGAAACATGGTGGCTGTTTGGAAAGATGGTTTTAATGGTGGACAGCAGAGGTGGGTTCCTACCAGTTCGCACCTATTCGGTAGAACCGGTTCGTCAAATCTACCGAACTGGTTAAAAGAGGTTCCACCAGTGGACCCGGAAAGCAGGCCACACCGACAGAAGAGGTTCCAAACTTTTTTGAAACCCACCACTGGTCCTTGGATATGATTATTCTACACTATCATGCTCATGTTTATAAAACTCAGTGCCTCTGTGAAAGGTAAGGATGACTACTGCGTTTGTGGTGCAATCAGAACATTGCGTGTGTTGAAGTTGTTTTAACGCAAACCAAAGATGCCTTTTAAAAAACAAGTTTACATCCTATTCTTATGCATGCCAGTGCTGTGTGTGAGGTTATTTAAGGTGGTTCTGACAAGTGTCGTCAGCATCTTCATATCCGGTCACATGGGTGGCAAGCCACTCCCATCCGGTCACATGGGTGACAAGCCACTCCCACAAAGGAGGCCACACCCACAGAGTAGGTTCGAACAATTTTTGAAACCCACCACTGGTGGACAGGATGACATGGCTCAAAGATCTTGGGTGAAGAAGAAAAAAGGGAAGAGATGCTGAGAGTGCCCGGGCTTTATGGCCTCTCTGGGCTTTTGAATTTGAGCTTGTATTCTGATTGGTTGTCAGATTCCCATGGGGCCATGCAGGGGCAACTCTGTAGGCTATCCTGAGTCCCAGGCTTGGTTGAGCCTTGTTGGGTGATAAAAGGGCTTTGGGATGCCTGTTATGGCTCTGCCTGAAGTGGATAGATCTTTGTTATGTAGAATAGACTGGCTCAGGTCTTAATGGTCCATGGACAAAGGTGAGGGGTGAGTTTCTGCCTCCCTTTTAGGGGAAATATTGTGCCCTTTTAATATGTCCTAAAATATCTCCTAATTTTTTTCTAGGAGAGGGGTGGGCGCTAACTTCCCCCAATACCCTCAGCAAATCTTAAAAAGTAAATAGGCAACGTATCCTTCTCCTTTCACCTACTTGTTCTGACCAAGGCTTCCCAAGAGCATGAAGCAAACTCCTGATCCTGGCAAAAAACCCTTTTATTATTTTACTGTGAATTCTGCTCATTCACAGCCGGCAAAATCTTTCAAGGGAGGATTTACAGTCACAGACCTTATCTGGCTTGGAGAGCTGCCAGGCTGATATCGGCAAAACTTGGCAAAGAGTTGCGGAAAGTCACGAACCAATTAGCGAACTAACTGTTTCCTGCAAACTCCCCTCCCCCTCCGCTCCTCTTTTATTTTCTCTGGGAGGGGCCATTCATCATCCACCTGTGACCTTACTCTCAATTCGACCCCTGTTCTTTAGCTGTTCTCTTCGTCTGGCCACTCTGTGTAAGCACACACTGGGAACAGGCTCCAGCTGTTCTTCTGCCTCACTGATGTCTGACTCTGAAGGCAGCTGATAACTGGCATATGGCTCTGGCCCCCTCTCTGCCTCCGACACAGAGCCCTCATCATCAGAGTCTTCCCCAGACTCCAGGAGTGGCCCATGTTCCTCCCCAACCTTCTCACTGTCCGAATCTGCTGCCAGTTCCGTTGGCGGGCCACAACACTACTCTTCATTTTCCCCATTCAAGCAAAGAAGGATAAATATTTTAGTGAGTTAATAAAAGTGAGCTTGCAGTCTGGAGATGTTGTAGAGGATTAAATTCTGGTCAGAAATATCAAAATGACATGTTAGCCCACTAGGACAAGAGAGGCCTGAGTCTCTGAAGCTCCCGTCTTTGTTTAAACCAAAACAGAATTTGAAAAATTGGCCTTGGAGGAATCAGATATTGCGTGATTTATTTTTGTTTAATGTTCTCTCGCCCGAGGTTGGGGCTGTTCTTCTGTCCTCGGAGAGACCTTGACAAAAGCAAAGCCATCGCTTGGGACGTTCTGGGCCTCGGGCCAAGTTTTGGGGAAGAACCTGTTCCCAGGAGATGCCGGCTTCCCATCGCTTCTAGGTTCCACCCAAGATTCTGGGGCTATAAATCTGGAGAGTTCTGGGGTTAGGTTGCCTCGTTCAAGTTTCAGTTAAACTTTGCTTCCTAGTGGGATTTTAAAATGAACAGTCCACTCTTCCCCATCAGTAATTGGTTGATGGTTTTTTTCATTTTATTTATTTATTTATTTATCCATCCATCCATCCATTCATCTACCGTGTTTTCCCGAAAATAAGACAGGGGTCTTATTTTCTTTTGACCCCTGAAATAAACACTTGGCCTTATTTGGGGGGAAGTTTCTTACTATTTTTGAGCTGCAGGAAGCGGTGAGCGTGATCACCTCATGGCTGCTGCTGTGGCCAATTTTTTGGGGGGTGTCTTATTATTTTTGAGGTGCAGGACACAGTGAGTGTGGTCACCTCATGGCTGCTGGTGTGGACAATTTTTTTGGGGGGGTGTCTTATTATTTTTGAGGTGCAGGAAGCGGTGAGCGTTGTCACCTCATGGCTGCTGGTGTGGGCAATTTTTTGGGGGGTGTCTTATTATTTTTGAGGTGCAGGAAGTGGTGAGCGTGATCACCTCATGGCTGCTGGTGTGGGCAATTTTTTGGGGGGAGTGTCTTATTATTTTTGAGGTGTAGGAGGCGGTGAGTGTGATCACCTCATGGCTGCTGGTGTGGGCAATTTTTGGGGGGAGTGTCTTATTTTTGAGGTGCAGGAGGCAGTGAGCGTGATCACCTCATGGCTGCTGGTGTGGGCAATCCCATCTCTGCCTCCAATGCAGAGCCCTCGTCCGAGACTTCCCCAGACTGCAGGACTGGCCCATGCTCCTCCCCAACCTCCTCACTGCTCGACCCTGCTGCCAGCTCCACTGACCACTGGCGGGCCACAACACTTGCTTACTTACTTGTGTTTAGATTGGAGTATTGCTGGCTAACTCTGCCCACAGCCATGAGTTCGAACATGACCTGGCAGCTCAAGGTTGGCCCAACCTTCCATCCTTCCGAGGTGGGTAAAATGAGGACCCAGATTGTTGGGAGCAATAGGCTGACTCTGTAAACCGTTCAGAGAGGGCTGTAAAGCACTGTAAAGCAGCATATAAATCTAAATGCTATTGCTATTTTTCCTCCTAGGCTTCGTCTTCACGACGGCAAGCTTATAAAGGATCGGCGTTATCACCTCCGCACCTACCCGAATTGCTTCGTGTCCAAGGAGCTCATTGACTGGTTGATTGACCACAAAGAAGCCCCTGACCGCGAGACCGGCATCCGGCTGATGCAGAAGCTCATGGACCATGATATTCTTCACCACGGTTGGTGAGCTTCTTAATTCTGGTTACCTTTGAGGTCTTTTCCCAATGACATGAAAGTGCCTTATCCACGGCCTTATCTGGCCGTTCTCTTAAACCAGCGGTCTCCAATCTTGGCAATTTTAAGACGTGTGGACTTCAACTCCCAGAATTCCTCAACCAGTAACGCTTGAGGACTTGTGGACTTCAACTCCCAGAATTCCTCAGCCAGTAATGCTTGAGGACTTGTGGACTTCAACTCCCAGAATTCTTCAGCCAGCAACGCTTGTGGACTTGTGGACTTCAACTCCCAGAATTCCTCAGCCAGCAACGCTTGTGGAAAGCAAAGCTGGCTGAGGAATTCTGGGAGCTGAAGTCCACAAGTCTTAAAGTTGCCAAGGTTGGAGACCCCTGTCTTAAACCAAATCTGGGCCTTTTATGCCCCTTCCCCGAGCCACATCTGGCTCTGTGGCTGCCCTTGTAGTCGTAAGTCAAAGACTACCTGTAACGAAAGAGGAGAGCTTTTAACAAAACAGGAGGATAATCTCAAAGGCCAGTAAAAGGGAGGAATATAAAAGTACAGAGGGAGTAATAATATTTACATTACTTAAGTGCCATTGAATCAGGCACAAATCCTGGGGATTGAATGGTGTAAACAAAAGAAAGGGAAGAGTCCCAAGTTTTGAAAATAGATTTATTTAAGCCCAAAATATTCCTTTTCCAAGGTCACCTCTGAAACATTCGTGAACTAAGAGACATTCATCAGTCATTTTTAATAGGCTTATTATAACAATATTAACTCCTAGCCTAGAAACCAAAGACTGAGAGTTCTAGACCCACCTTAGGCATGAAAGCCAACTGGGTGACTTTGGGCCAATCACTAGGAGACTGTGCCTTGAATTATGTGTAAAAACAACAAACAAGCCACAAATAAAATAGACAAATGATCTGTAATTATTTCCATATAGGTGAAATGCAATAGATTCCTACTAATCATTTGGGAGTTTGCATTTCTGAGTCTTCTTTGCAAAGTGTTGAAAAGTTGCTTTATGTTTTTACTTCACTCACAATCTCTTTCTGCTAAAGAGATTTGCCTGAGTCTCTTTATTATTTGTTTTCTGAAAAGCACAAATTGATACATGTAGGTAGGAAGTTGGGGAACGTATTTTGAGTCCTTAAGGATGGGAGTGAGTGAGGAACCAAGAATAAACCTGTAAAATAAGATTATTATTTTTTTTAAAAAAAAATCTTGTTCTTTTGCGAAAGGAGAGTTTTCTTCAGAGACAGCTGGAAATTCTTGAAAGGGGTGAAGGTTTGTTTCTTTAAAAGAGAAGGTGAAACTTCAATTTTATCCACAAGCCCACCATGAAGAAGTCAACCATTGGGGTAGAAATACTCACTGGGAAAAAATGTAGGTGTTTCCTGCTTGATGAATATCTCCTTTTCAAGACCTCTCCACAAAGCCTGCCTCTATCCTCGTTTCCAAATATGCTGCAAACTATTTTTGAGGTGGCTCAAAATCCCAATATGAAGGTTGTGGGATATATCCTCACGGCTTTCTGGGACCAAGGAGAACAGTCAACAAAAGCTTGGACCAGCAGTTCTGTGTGTACCTGAGAACTTCATGTGTAAACACAGAATGGGGTAAGGAATTTCTACCCTGATGGGGCATGTAGGTGGAGCGATCAAAACCCAAATCTGAGGAACTGAAGTCTCCTTTGATGGGTTTCCTGCCACGGACAGGAATCCAACATTCCACAGGGACCTATATTTTCAGGGCTGTGGGCAGTTAGCAAATAGGACAGTCGGTCAATCTGTGGGATGATTTTCAAAAACGGTACCTAGGTGAGGATATCCCAAAGGTGCTTCTTTTTTTTTTTTCAAGAGGCAACTGGACTTTCTGGTTTTCCTCTGAAGACGTTTCGCTTCTCATCCAAGAAGCTTCTTCAGCTCAGACAGGATGGTGGGGAATGGAAGGGATTATACTCCTTGCAGACAGCTGGTCATTTGCGTCCTTTTTTGAGGGTCGCTGAGATCACTTGGAGGCGTACCTGTGTCCTCAGGGGTCACCTGAGTGGTGAAGATGATGTGGAACCTTCTTGGAACTGTTGAAAGGACTGTGTTGTAGATCAGCGGTCACCAACTGGGGATCTGTGAGAAAATTTTGGAGGTTCACACAAAAAATTATTTGCATTTTTTATATTGCACTAAATCAGGGCTCCTCGAACTACGGCCTGGGATGGATACGTGCAATGGACGCTTGTGTTGCTGCAGAGAGTTGGGGTCCTTTTTTGCAGGTTGGAGGGGGGGCAGAAATTCCGACGGGGTCTGCTTCAGTCTGGTGTGGGACTTTGGGTGAAGGGTGGAGGGAAGTGACGCTGGTGGCGAAGAGCCGGAGGGCCTCATTCCAGTGGGACTACATCATGGTCTGGAACTGGCTGACCATCTCAGCCCACTGAGCCTCCAGGTGCTGGTACCTGGCCTTGCACTTCTGCAGGTCTTCCCTCTGCTTGGACAGCCTATGCTCATAGTCCTCAGTGAGGTGCTTCTGCTGAGCCTCCTTCTTGGTCAGATCCAATTTGAACTGAGCTGTTTTTTCCAACTCTTTCTCCTGGTGGCTGCTTAGCTCCAGCAACTGCTTCCTGTTGGGGCTGTAAGGAGCCCCGGCGGGCAGGCGAGGAGTGGCTGGGAGGGGAGGGGCGAGTAGAGGCTGGCGAGGCGCCCCTTGATGTGAGTGACATTGACTTGGCCACGCCCACCCAGTCACATGACCACCTAGCCACGCCCACCCCAGCCGGTCATTAGGCAGATCATATTAGTGGTCCGTGGGATTTAAAGTTATGAATTTAGTGGCCCCTGAGATCCAAAAGGTTGGAGACCCCTGTTATAGACTGGAGGTAGATGATAGATGTCGTCCCCCCCCCTCTGTTGAGAGGGGGGGCTGTTCAATTTTAACATAGATGGCCTCTTTGGGGCCCCTTTTCAACAAGGAGGAATCCACAGAGTTCACATTTTGGACAGAGAAGAGAGCTGAGTTTGGTTTGGTTTGGTTTATTGGATTTATATGCCGCCCTTCTCCCAAGGACTCAGGGCGGCGTACAAAATTAAAAAAAAACCACATATTACAAAAGTTAAAAAAAATTAGATAGAATATCCAAAAAACAAACCCAATTAAGATTCACAATAACATTTTTTTTAAAAAATTAATTAAAATTAACAATGAGAAATAATTTATTATATTTTTGTTCAGGCCAGGCCGGCTTGCTGGAAAAGCCAACCTTTTAGGGCGCGTCGGAAGGACCAGAGGTCGGGGATGATGCGAAGCTCCGGGGGCAGCTCATTCCAGAGGGAAGGCGCTCCCACAGAGAAGGCTCTCCCCCTGAGGGTCGCTAGCCGACACTGTCTGGCCGACGGCACCCTGAGGAAGCCGACTCTGTGGGATGGCACTGGACGGTGGGAGGCTACCGGTGGCAGTAGGTGGTCTCGCAGCTACCATGGACCTAAGCCATGGATTTTCGTGGGCTGGATGATTGAGAATCTTCATAGACCTCTAGATGAGGATGGAGTCCACCTCTTTGTCTTTTCTGAACAGGGTTTGAGATGGAGACCGTGAGCCATGCTTAATCCCACCTTTTGGGACTCTCCTACAGCTTCCATCCCCTTTTGACGGTTGTTGTTATCGAAGTCTGGCCTGACTCCTTGTGACCCCCATGGACCACAGCATGTCAACCCCATCCAGGGGTGGGATGCTACAGTTTTGCCCGAGTTTGGGAAGAACCCGTAGCTAACGTTATGACCGGTTTGGACAGCCTCCAAATCCCACTAGCCCTGCCCACTCTTGAGTTGGCTTTTCGGAAGCTACCAAGAAAGGATACAAATAGTGACCATGTGACCCCAGGACAATGCAACCGTCATAAGTAACATGCCAGTTGCCAAGCCACCCCTATTTTGTATTCTGGGGATCCTTCAATGGTCATAAGTGTGAAAACTGTAAGATACTTTTTTTCAGGGTCGTCGTAACTTTGAAGAGTCGCTAAACAAATGTAAGGAATTACAGGGCTACCCGCACTTTTTGTTGTTGTTAAATTCTGGCCTGAATATTCTACAGTCTATTTGGCACCCTTAATAATGAGGGAGGGGGGAAAACTTTGCACATGTCCACGTTCCAGTGAAAACCAGACCTTCAAAATATTTCTGCTAAATGCTGACGTCAACGTGTTGCGTGCGCATTCAAAACGGTAATATGTGTGCAGAAAGTCCTCGGCGTAAAGTTTCCTAATGATGCCGTAACTGATTCATAATAATCGAGCCAATGTTTTAATACAAAAACCAGTGATTTATTGATAGCTTCATTAGGCAAGATTTATTCGCAGTTAAACCTTTGCTTTGTTTCATTTGCTTCCGAACTTTACCCCTTGTTCCTTCCCTCCCCTCAGTTCTGTGTCACAAATCACATTACCCAATAGGTATACCCCTCCCAACCCGGCAGCAGTAATCTGAGATCCCATTCCAGCCGACAGTATGCGTGGAATGCACTCCCACTCATTCTGTCCCCACGACAACACGAAGAGTTGACTCTCGACTTACAACAGTTTGCTTAGTGACCCTTTGAAGTTACCATGGCACAGAAAACAGTGACGCGACTAATTTTCACAGTTATGGCAGTTGCAGCATCCCCGTGGTCACATGATCGAAATCCGGAGGTTTGACAACTGGCATGAACTTACAGCGGTTTTGGTATTCCCAAGATCATGTGATCCTCTTTTGCGACCTTCCAGCAAGCAAAGTCAACGGGAAATCCAGATTCCCACTGCAGCGATTCACTTAACAACGGTGGCGAGGAAGGTGGTCAAATGAGGCAAACCTCACTTAACAACTGTCTCGCTCAGCAATGGGAATTTTAGGCTCAACTGTGGTTGTACGTTGAGGACTACCCATACGTTCAAAAGTGTCGTTATGTATTGTAAACACTTTTCCAAGTTTAGTAATGAGATGGTAGATAAAAAGGGCAGGGAGGGTGATTTAGTGCACAGGGCATCTGTTTTCCAACTGGGGAACGTTTGCGGATTTCTTCCTTCTGCCTGAATTACGCAGCTCGGTAAACATTAGGTTTTATACAGCCGGCTGCAGATCCATCTACAAAGAAGTGAAATGCTGCTATGGGGCTCAGATGGAAGTGCAATTAGTTTAGGGTTAATTATTAACACTCACAGAGCCAGTTTGGTGTAGCCGGTGAAAGCGTCAGGCGTGAAACTGAGAAACGGTGCGTTCTAGTCCCGCCTTGGGTACATAAGTAAGATAAAATAAATTAAAGCAAAACAAAACAAACTGATTCATCATAATCTCCATCATATCTTTTAGTGAAAGCATTTAATATATGTTTGCATGCCTGCCTGCCAGCCAGCCAGCCAGCCTGTCTATCTATCTACTGGTACCTGTATCTCTATCATCTATTTATCTCAATCATCTATCTATCATCTATCTATCTATCTGCCTATCTATCTATCTATCTATCTATCTATCTATCTATCTATCTATCTATCTATCTATCTATCTATCTATCATCTATCTATCATCTATCTATCTATCTATCTATCTATCTATCTATCTATCTATCTATCTATCTATCTATCTATCTATCTATCTATCATCTATAGGTATCATCTATCTCATATCTATCTATTTATATCTATCATCTATCTCAATCATTATCCATCCATCCATCCATCCATCCATCCATCCATCCATCCATCTAACAATCATTATCTATCTATCTATCTATCTATCTATCTATCTATCTATCTATCTATCTATCTATCATCTATAGGTATCATCTATCTCATATCTATCTATTTATATCTATCATCTCTCAATCATTATCTATCTATCTATCTATCTATCTATCTATCTATCTATCTATCTATCTATCTATCCATCCATCCATCCATCCATCCATCCATCCATCCATCCATCCATCCATCTAACAATCATTATCTATCTATCTATCTATCTATCTATCTATCTATCTATCTATCTATCTATCTATCTATCTATCTATCATCTATCTTAATCTTCTCTCTCTCTCTCTCTCTCTCTCTCTCTCTCTCTCTAATCTGCCTCTGTCTGTCTGTCTATCTATAGCTATCATCTATCTTAATCATCTCTCTCTCTCTCTCTATATATATATATATATATCATCTCTCTCTGTCTGTCCATCTGTCTGTCTGTCTCTCTCTCTCTCTCTATCATCTATCTCTCATTCTTTCTTTCTATCTCTCTCTCTATCATCTGTGTCTATATCATCTATCTCATTAATGTCTGTCTGTCTGATGATGCAGAGAGAGAGAGAGAGACAGAGAGACAGACAGAGAGACAGAGACAGAGGTAGTCCTTGACTTATGGCCACAATTGAGCTCAAAATTTCTGCTAAGTGAGATGGTTGTGAAGTGAGTTTTGCCCCATTTTACGACTTTTCTTGCCACAGTTGTTAAGTGAAGCATTGCATTTGCTAAGTCAGTAACCCAGTTGTTAAGTGACTCCGGTTTCCGCCTTGCCTTTGCTTGTCAGAAGGTGGCAAAAGGGGATCACGTGACCCCAGGACACTGTGACCGTCATAAATATGAGTTCAGTTGCCAAGTGCTTAAATTTTGATCGCGTGACCATGGGGGTAACTGCAATGGTCATAAGTGTGAAAAATGGTCATAAGACATTTTTTCCAGTGCTGTTGTAACGTCCAACGGTAGCTAAATGAACTTGTAAGTCGAGGACTCCCTGTATTTTCCCAAATGTAACCTTGCATTTTTGTCTCTGGGAGGCCAGGCTGCCTTTGGGGGGAGCGAAGGGTCTGAGTGGGGCCTTGGAAGGGCCTAAGAATTGTCTTCCATGCTTTCCAGTCTGTGACGAACATTCGGACTACAAGGATGCTAAGCTCCTCTATCGCTTCCGCAAGGATGATGGGACCTTCCCACTCAACAAGGAAGTCAAGGTGTTCCTGAGAGGACAGAGCCTCTACGAGACGTACGTGAGCCCCCCGCCCCCCCCTGGAAGCAGCCCTGGACCCCATTTCCCTGGGTTTTAATTTGGGGGAGGGGGTTGGAAAAAAGGAGATACATGGGAATTAATGCCTTCCTTCTTTCCTCCCTCTTTCCTTTCCTCTCAACTCCTTTTTTTCGCCAATCTCCTCCCTCATTTTCCATCTCCTTCCTTCCTTCTTTCTTTCCTCCCTCCCTCCCTCTCATCTCCTTTCTTCCTCCCATCTCCTCCCTCATTTTCCATCTCCTTCCTTCTTTCCTTCCTTCCTCCCTCCCTCCCTCTCATCTCCTCCCTCCTTATTTCCCATCTCCTTCTTTCTTTCCTTCCTTCCCTCTCATCTCCTTTTTTCCTCTCATCTCCTCCCTCCCTCATTTCCCATCTCCTTCCTTCCTTCTTTCCTTCCTTCCTTCCTTCCTCCCTCTTATCTCCACCCCCTCCTTATTTCCCATCTCCTTCCTTCTTTCCTTCCTTCCTTTCCTCCCTCCCTCTCATCTCTTTTCTTCCTCTCATCTCCCCCCTCCATCATTTCCCTCTTTCCTTCCTTCCTTCCTCCCTTTCTGTGGATGAAGGGAGAGAGAAAGAAAGAGAGAGAAAGAAAGAAGGGATTTTACAGCTAGATAGTTTTGCAAAAAAGGTGAAAGAAAAGGAAGAGAGGGAGGGAGGGAGGAAGGAAGAAAAAGAAAGAAAGAAGAAAAGAAAGAAAGAAAAGAAAGAAAGAAAGAAAGAAAGAAAGAAAGAAAGAAAGAAAGAAGGCATAAAAATTGGCTGGGTGGCTTTGGGCCAATCACCAGGAGATTATGAGTTCTAGTTCCACTTCAGCCACACAAGCCGGCTGACTTGAGGCCCAGTCCCTCCCTCCCTCCCTCCCTCCCTCCCTCTTTCTCTCTCTCTCTCCCTCCCTCCCTCCATCTCTCCCTCCCTCTCTCCCTCCCTCTCCCTCCCTCCCTCCCTCTCTCTCTCAGCCCAATCCACCTCACAGGGTTGTTGTTCTTGTGGGGAAAATCAGAGGAAGAATAAGCATTAGGCTTGTTCACCACCTTGAATTATTTATAAAAAATAAAAAAGGTGGGACATAAATAAATATCTCTAAGGGGGCTGTGCAATTGTAAGTTGAATTTGCTCCTGCAGAGCTGGGAATTATTCCCCCCCCTCCCCATCTTCAGTCATTGCCATTATTGGTGTCACTGAGGGAAGAAAACGGCAGGGACTAGTAACTTTGGTGGCATTCGAAGCATTGCATTCCTTTCTAGATCTGAGGACTAATTCAGCCACTTGTCCAAAGCCAAAAACTGACTAGAAGGTCCAACAATGTAAACAATAGAGAAATAAAATAGGCCTGCACTGCCCTCCAGTGGTGATAGATGAATTAGAATCCTTGTAAAACTATAGATGATCTCATTTCTGCCACCTCCTTTTTCATTTGACGCTGCTTGGAATTACAGGTGGTTCTCATTTAGTGACTGTTCAAAGTTATAAAGGTAAAGGTTCCCCTGGCACATATGTGCTAGTCGTTCCCGACTCTAGGGGGCAGTGCACATCTCCATTTCAAAACGGAAGAGCCAGCGCTGTCCGAAGACGTCTTCCTGGTCGTGTGGCCGGCATGACTAAATGCTGAAGGGACACAGAATGCTGTTCCCTTCCCACCAAAGGTGGTTCCTAATTTTCTACTTGCATTTTTTACGTGCTTTCGAACTGCTAGGTTGGCAGAAGCTGGGACAAGTCACGGGAGCTCGCTCTGTTACACGGCGCTAGGGATTCGAACCAGCGAATTGCTGACCTTTCTGATTGACAAGCTCAGCGTCTTAGCCACTGAGCCACCATGTCCCTGTTACCCTACCTTACCTGACTTCTAAAGTACAAGCAGTCCTCAACTTACGACTGCAAAGTGAGCCCAACATTTCTGTGGTTAAGTGAGACATTGGCGAAGTGAGTTTCACCCCGATTTACGACCTTTCTTGGCGTAGTTGTTAAGGGAATCTGACTTCCTGATAAGACTTTGCTGATCAGAAGGTCGCAAAAGGGGAATCACGTACCCCGGGACACTGCGGCGGTCGTAAATATGAACCGGTGGCCAAGCATCTGAATTTTGATCATGCGACCATGGAGATGCCTGAAATGGTGAAAAATGCTCCCGGGTCACTTTTCCCCTCCTCCCAGTGCTGTGGTACCTTTGAATGGTCACTAAATGAACTGTTGTAAGTCGAGGACTATAAGTACTTCTGCCCAGTGTGACTTGGGTTTGCTGCATGTCTGAATCGGATTCGTGGCGGGTTTAACTCAGCCGATATCCTTGTTTCGGGGTCTTCTTGCCTCTTGATTGCAGGCTGATCGGCATGGACAACTCCATTCTCAAAGCCAGAGAGGAGAACCTGGTTAAATTCCAGAGAAGCTTTTTGGGGTGTGAGATGGTTGACTGGCTGGTGGAGGAAGGGGAGGTCGCCAACCGGAAGGAAGCGACGGAGCTCTGCCAAACCCTCCTGGAACATGGGATCATCCAGCAAGGTACATGCCAAAGGAAATGCCCCTGAGATGTTGGCACAGGAGGCTGAAAAAGAGGCAGAAGAGAATATTTGAAGCTTAGAGCTGAACTGGAGTTTGGAGTTTGGAGTTTATTCAATTTGTAGGCCGCCCTATTCCCCGAAGGGACTCAGGGCGGCTGAACAAAAGCCAAGGGAGGGGAAATTACAAAAAGTAAGACAAAAACAATCAGACAATACGAACAACTTAAAAGCACAACAGACACAGCAAATTTGAGTAGAGGGGGGGAACTCAACCCCAGGCTTGCTGGGACAGCCAGGTCTTCACGGCCATCCGGAAGGCCCGAAGGGTGGAGAGGGTCCGAATATCCACGGGGAGCTCGTTCCAAAGGGACGGAACAGCCACAGAGAAGGCCCTCCTCCGAGTAGTCGCCAGCCGACATTGGCGGGCAGATGGAATACGGAGGAGGCCTAATCTGTGGGATCGAATGGGTCTGTGGGAGGTAATTGGCAGAAGGCGGTCTCTCAAGTACCCAGGTGTGGGTAACTGTGGGGTCCTTGGTGCTCTCTGAGCTTGGCGGTTTTCTTGCAGGCGTTTCACTGCCCAAGTCGGTAACATCATTGGTTACATTAGTAGGGAATGGGGTTTGATGAAGTTCCCTAGTTTGCTAATGAAACCACCTCAATAAAACCACCTCATTTTCGGCCTCTGCATCCCATTTCCAGCGTCCGCGCGCTCCATTTTCCGCCTCTTCCAGGCAGCAGGGATCGGAATGTGTGGGAAATGGGGTGCACGGAGGTCAAAGGCGGGGCGCGCAGAGGCCAAAAATGGGGACGCGGAGGCAGCAACAGGCTATGGCAATCCCTGCAGCCTGAAACAGCTGATGGTCGGGAGGTCGATCCAGCTGACAATCAGCTGTTTGTGCTAATCAGGCTGTGCTGAAGCAGAAATTGAAAGGGGCTGTTTACTATTTGCTCCAAGGAGGCGAATTGCTGGGAGGCAGAGAATTTTTTTCCCCTGGTTTTCCTCCCCCAAAGCTAGGTGTGGCTCCAAAAAATTATAGTAATTGCTTTATTTGCATTTTGGGATTTTTGTAAACTGTCTGCTGGAGTGGATGTAAATAACTGGATAACAATAACATTGTTATTGCATTCGGAGACTTCAGCTTGTCCAGAATGCAGCCACGCGAGCGATCGTGGGTGCACCTCGGTTCACCCACGTAACACCTATCCTCCGTGAGCTGCACTGGCTGCCTATTGGTCTCCGGATACGCTTCAAGGCACTAGTCGTCACTTATAAAGCCCTTCATGGTATTGGACCTGGGTACTTGAGAGACCGCCTGCTGCCAATCACCTCCGCTAGACCGATTAGATCCCACAGATCAGGCCTCCTCCGAATTCCATCCGCCGGCCAGTGTTGACTGGCGACTACCCGGAGGAGAGCCTTCTCTGTGGCTGCTCCGACCCTCTGGAACGAACTCCCCGTGGCAATTTGAACCCTCACCACCCTCCAGGCCTTCCGCAAAGCCCTTAAAACCTGGCTGTTCCGACAGGCCTGGGGCTAAAAAGCTGTTGCCCCCGTCTTGAATGGTATGACTGTTGTGTGTTTTTAAATTATGTATTGTTATGTATCGTTTATTTTTTATTTTTTGTCTGTACCACCCCCCCCCCTTCCCTGATTTGATTTGTTAGCCGCCCTGAGTCCTCTTCGGGGGAAAAGGGCAGCATTTAAATATAATAAATGAAATGAAAATGAAACAATGGTCCACAGCTGGATGAAAGAGGATTGAATGCTTGCTGTGTTTCCCCCACCCCCCATCTTGCTGCTCCTTCTTTCCACAGTCTCCGCTCAGTGCCATTTTTACGACCGGGATCTCCTCTACCAGTTTCGTATCAATTTCCGCCGAAGGAGGCGACTCACGGAGCTGCTGAGTGAAACCCTGCACAGATCTCTTTCGGACAGTCCCGACAGCCCCTTCTGTCTCCGCAAGCTGAACCCCGAGCTGAGCCCCTCCAGTTTCTTGTCAGGTACCTGACTCTGAAGATATTGGGGGGGGGGAGGGGGGCAGGAAGGAAAAAGGAGGAGGAGGAGGAAAGGTAGGAAGGAAGGAAGAAGAAGAAAGAAAGGAGAGAGAAGGAAAGAAGGGAGGAGAGGAGGAGGAGAGGGAAGAGAAGGGAAGAAGAGAGGGGAGGAAGAAAAGAGAAGGGAGAAGTAGAGGAAAGAAGAAAAGGGAAGGGAAGGAAGAGACAGGAAAGAGAAGGGAGAAGTAGAGGAAAGAAGGGAAGAAGGAAAGGAAAGGAAGGGAAGGGAAGGCAAAGGAAAGGGAAGGGGAAAGAAAGAATAGAATAGAATAGAATAGAATAGAATAGAATAGAATTTTATTATTTGTATGCCGCCCTTCTCCGGGAGGACTCAGGGCGGCGAACAATTCAAACGGGGGAAAAGGGGAACATAAAAACGAAATACAAATAATAAAAATAGGCAACAGTCGCACAACCATACATGTCGAGAGGGGAGGGAACTCATCACCCCCAGGCCTGCCGGCAAAGCCAGGTTTTGACAGCTTTTCGGAAGGCCTGGAGAGAGGTGAGGGTCCGAATCCCTGCGGGGAGTTCATTCCAGAGGGCCGGAGCTGCCACAGAGAAGGCCCTTCCCCGGGTAATAGCCAGGTGGCATTGGCTGGTAGATGGCACCTGGAAGAGGCCAACCCTGTGAGATCTAACGGGTCTTTGGGAGGTAATTGGCAGCAGGCGGTCTCTCAAGTACCCAGGTCCAATACCATGAAGGGCTTTATAAGTTACGACTAGCACCTTGAAGCGTATCCGGAGACTGATTGGTAACCAGTGCAGCTCGCGGAGGATAGGTGTAACGTGGGTGTACCGAGGTGCACCCACAATCGCTCGCGTGGCTGCATTCTGGACGAGTTGAAGTCTCCGAATACTCTTCAAGGGCTGCCCCATGTAGAGCGCATTGCAAGAGAAGGGAGACGTAGAGGAAAGAAGGAAATGAAAGGAAAAGAAGGGAAGGTAAAGGAAAGGAAAGGAAAGGGAAGGGAAGGGAAGAGAAGGGGGAGGAAAGAAAGAGAAGGGAGAAGTAGAGGAAAGAAGGAAAGGAAGGGAAGGGAAGGCAAAGGAAAGGGACGGGGGGAAAAAGAGAAGGGAGAAGTAGAGGAAAGGAAAAGAAAAGAAAGGAAAGGGAGAAAAATAGGAGGAAAAGAAAGGAAAGGAAGAAAAGGAAAGAAAGAAGAAAGGAGAGAGGAGAGGAAGGTGCAAGGAGGAAGGAAAAGAAAGGAGAAAGAGAAGAAGGAAGGAGGGAGAGAGAAGGAGGAAAGAGAAGGAAGAATCTTCCTTTGGAGGAGGAATACAGAAGAACAAAATCTGGTTCCCACATTCCAGCTCTACTTCTTCATTTATCCCAGCGCTTCCTGGAATGACAGACATCCTTGCATTATCTTCTGTCTCCCTGCAAACGTTGGCATGGATTTTTTTTTAAAAAATTTTTTTTAATGTCGTAAGATGCCCACAGTCACCTATGTGTGAATTGGGCGTGAATACACATTTATTTCATACATAAACACATACATGCAAATATACAAACACGCATGAAAAACGGAATTTTGAAAAACTGCACATTCCTAATATTCTCACACTTTTTTTCTCCTTTGCAAATCTTATTCTCCAGATAATGGAGAATCTGCCATCCGCCAAGCCTCCATTTATGGCCCGCAGAAAATATGCATGCTTGTTTGAACGTGTTTCGCCCAAGGAATTCCATTTTTTAAAAAATAATAATGACACATTTGGGCCAACAAATTGCCATAATATCATACAGAAGTTGTGCACACTTCCTTTAAAGCATGCATTTTTGTTGAATATATTTCCTTGAATAGCTATTGAAAAAGAACAGTGAATGTCAACCAGTGACTTTCAAATGATTTTCAGGAGGCAGGTGGCTTAAGATAGTTAAGGAACCACGCTGGACAGATGTCAATTGAATATATTTTTGTACAAAAATTTGAAACCGGGACAAATTCTCCCTTATCTCAGCTCCTGAGCCCTCAATTGCTTAGAATAGCAAGCCAGGCTACAAGGCCTGAGCTACAAATCCATTTATATTTTCACTCGGTGCTGTTATTGCTATGACTACCATTTGCCCAGATTTAGAAAAGAATGCTATTTATTCAACTGGAAAGGTTAAAGAAATAAAACTTATTTTCACAACAGAATGTGAAAATGCTGCAGTTTTGGTCAAAGGATGCATAAACCGACAGACAGACAGACAGACAGACACACATAAGAAGTGTTAATACCACTTTATAAGGCCTTGGGAAGGCCACACTTGGAATACTGAATCCAGTTTTGGTAGCCATGATGTAGAAAAGATGTGGAGACTCTAGAAAGAGTGAAGAGAAGAGCAACAAAGATGATGAGGGGACTGGAGGCTAAAACATATGAAGAACGGTTGCAGGAACTGGGCATGGCTAGTTTGATGAAAAGAAGGACTAGTGGAGACATGATAACAGTCTTCCAATATCTCAGGGACTGCCACAAAGAAGAGGGAGTCAAGCTATTCTCCAAGGCACCTGAGGGCAGGACAAGAAGCAATGGGTGGAAACTAATCAAGGAGAGAAGTAATCCAGGACTAAAAAGAAATGTTCTGATAGTTAGAACAATTAATCAGTAGAATGGCTTAGTTCCAGAAGTTGCGGGTTTAAAACTTTACCTGAGGTTTTTAAGAAGAGATTCTTAGACTCTAGAAAGAGTGCAGAGAAGAGCAACAAAGAGGATTAGGGGACTGGAGCTAAAACATATGAATAATGGTTGCAGGAACTGGGTATATCTAGTTGAATGAAAAGAAGGACCAGGGGAGACATGATAGCCGTCTTCCAATATCTCAGGGGCTGCCACAAAGAAGAGGGAGTCAAGCTATTCTCCAAGGCACCTGAGTGCTGAACAAGAAGCAATGGGTGGAAACTAATCAAGGAGAGAAGCAACTTAGAACCGAGGAGAAATTTCCTGACAGTTAGAGCAATTAATCAGTGAGTCTTCAGAGAAGGCTCCGGAGGTCAAAAACCGGCAAACCAAAAGTCACCATTCCCGAACTTCCAGGTTCCCCGTAGGTCCATTTTTCTCCTTCTGGAGGCTTCAGGAGGGCTTCCCTGAAGGCTCCGGAGGCCAAAAACCGGACCTATGAGTTTGGGAAAGGACTTCTGGTTTGTCTGTAGGGCCATTTTTCGCCCTCTGGAGCCTTTAGGGAAGCCTCCTGAAGGCTCTGGAGGTCGAAAATCAGCCCTACGGACAAACTGGAAGTCACCATTCCCGAACTTCCGGTTTCCCCGTCGGTCCGTTTTTTGCTCTCCGGGGCAGCTCCTGAAGCCTCCAGAGGGCCTCTTGGGGAGGGGGGCTGTTTTCACCCTCCCCAGGCTCCTAGAAAGTCTCTGGAGCCTGGGGAGGGTGAAAAAAACCGTGCCAAAAGTGGGAGTTGAATGTTTGAATGTTTATTTCATTTATATGCCGCCCTTTTCCCCCGAAGGGGACTCAGGGCAGCTCACAACTCAAACCAGGGAAGGGGGATACAAACAAAAATTAAAACGACACAAAACAATGCATAATTTAAAACACACAACAGTCATACCATTCGAGACGGGGGCAACAGCTCTTTAGCCCCAGGCCTGTCGGAATAGCCAGGTTTTAAGGGCTTTGCAGAAGGCCTGGAGGGTGGTGAGGGTTCGAATCTCCACGGGGAGTTCGTTCCAGAGGGTCGGAGCGACCACAGAGAAGGCTCTCCTCCGGGTAGTCGCCAGTCGACACTGGCCGGCGGATGGGATTCGGAGGAGGCCTAATCTGTGGGATCTGATCGGTCTAGTGGAGGTAATTGGCAGCAGGCGGTCTCTCAAGTACCCAGGTCCAATACCATGAAGGGAGGGGGCGCTGGTCATATAAACTTGCACACGCAGGGGATGTGCATAGCATTATGGGTGTGGCACACCCGCGTATGACCCCCTCCTGCGCTCCCCCCGCTTTTGGCTCGGGAGCCAAAAAACGTTAGCCATCCTAGAGAAAAGAAGGACTAGGAGGGACATGATAACAGTATTTGAGAGGCTGCCACAAAGAAGAGGGGGGGACAAATTGTTCTACAAAGCACTACTAGAAGATAAGACAAGAAAAATGGATGGAAACTAATAGAAGGGAGAAGCAACCTGGAATTAAGGAGGAACTTCCTAACAGTGAGGACAATTAACCAGTGGAAGAGCTTGGAAGCTTGGACCATTTTTCACACTTACGACTTTTGTAGCATTCCCCATGCTCATATCAATAATCAGATGCCTGGCCCTGGGTTCATACTTATGACCATTGCGGTGTCCCAAGATCACATGATCCCCTTTTTGCGACCTGCTGACGAGCAAGGTCAGTGGGGAAGGCAGATTCACTCAACATCCGTATTACTCACTTAACAACTATAGCAAGAAAGGTTGTAAAATGTGTGGGGGGGGGGACTCACTTCACCAATGTCTCCCTTGACCACATAAATTTTGGGCTCAATTTGCGGTTGTAAGTTGAGGACTACTTGTACTTTAGAAGTCAGGTAAAGTAGGATAACAAGAACGCAGGGGCTAAGACCCCGAACTTGTCGATCAGAAACATCGGCAGTTCGAATCCCTGCAGCGATTCACTTAACAACGGTGGTCATAAAAGGCCGTAAAATGGGGCAAAACAGATGTTTCCCTTAACAACAGAAATTTGGGGGCTCAATTGTGGTCCCGAGTTAAGGACTACCTGTATATGTTTTAAAGAAGCTGGATTTTAACACGTGGCGGCTGACGTCCTCTGAATACCGTTTATTTTTCAGTCCAACCTAATAAGGAAATTAAAATTGTCTCGGCTGTCCGAAGAAGCAGTGTGACTTCCCTGGCTGGAGGATCCAGTCTCTATTATAACCTCTCCCCAAACCTGGGACAGGTGCCAATTGTTGAATGCAATCCCAAATCAGGTGAGCCATTCTTCCTGATGTCTATATATGGAGCCTTTCAGCCACCCAGGTTGTCCCAAAGGTGCTTTTTTTTTCAACAGGCACCTGGACTTTCTGCTTTCTCTTTGAGTTAAAATGTTTTATTTTCCATTTTTCATTTTCGTACAGTCACATATATACTGTGCGTAGCCGGGGCCATACAACATTAAACAATAATCACAGCAATTCCTCTTGTCAACAATACCCCCCCAAAATAGAAACCCAATATACCTCTTCTACTCTCCATACCTCTTTCTTCCGCCCCCCTCCAACTTTCTATCTTCCCTCCATCATTCCCCTCTACCCTACTTCCCCTCCCCCTCTACCACTCCTCTCTCCCAGTCCACTCCCTCCCTTCCTTCTCACCCTCCCTCCCATCCTCTCTCCTGCCCTCTCTACCCCTCTTTCTTCTATCCCACTCCTCCTCCCCTTGGTGTATTTCTACTATATGTCAATGTATTCAGCTTGTCCTATTTTTACAGAGAAATTAAAGAGAAACAGTATACATGTGAAATTGCATTACATTGAAATCTAACACATAGTATATATCCCCCCCCAACACCCCACCTCCCTCCCCCCCCCCGACTTCCCAGAGCCCATACACGGTATAGATTTTTTAACAAACACAGTCTAAAATATATTGAGACAAAAGAAATAAAAAAAGAGGTTAATAACATCTCTACATTGATCTTAGCTTCTTCTTGCTACACTAACTTTGAACAGTTTAAATTATTCCTGATCTTAAGCATAGGCTATCTGGAATTTCTTAGTCCCATATTTGTTTTGTATATAGTCAATCCAACTTTCTGCTTTCTCTTTGAAGACTTTTCACTTCCCATCCAAGAAGCTTCTTCATTCTTCCTTACGTTTACTTTCCCCTTTAAAATGCCATATTTTTCGGAGTATAAGACGCACCGGAGTATAAGACGCACCAAGATTTTGAAGAGGAAAATTTAAAAAAAAAGTTTTTTTTCACTCTGCAGACCAACCAAAAACGGGCCGTTATTCGCTGATTTCTGCCCTCCCCAGCCCCCCAGGAGCACTCTACAAGCCTCCTAAAGGCTGTGCATGGCCATTTTTGTGAAGGGGGTGGGGTTTTTGGAGGCAAAAAATGCGTATAAGACGCACCCAGATTTTCAGCCTCTTATTTGAGGGGAAAAGGTGTGTCTTATACTCTGAAAAATACGGTAAGTGGAGCATGAAACAAGAGGTGGTGTTGGAAGAAATGTCCGTCTGGGTTCAGCTCCAAGTAGGGGAAAAGGACACTGGAAACATGGCGGCTGTTTGGAGAGATGGTTTTAATGGTGGACAGGACCACATGGTTTGAGATCCTGGGGGGGGGAAAGGGGGATCACATGCCTCGAAGATGTGGAAGAAAAAGGGAAGAGATGCTGAGGGAGTCTGAGTTTTATACCCTCTCTTGGGCCCCGCCTTGGAGCTTCCTGTTCCTGTGTAAGAAATGTATTCTGATTGGTGGTCAGACACCCAGGGGGCGGGGGTCTTAGCTGACTTTGTAGGCTGTCTGTCTTTTGATTCCCAAGCTTGGTTGAGCTGTTGCTGGGGGATGATGTAAGTAAAAGGCTTTGGGATTCCTATTATGGCTCTGCCTGAAGGAGGCAGATCTTTGTTATGTAGAATAGACTGGCTCAGGCCTTAATGGCCCATTTGACAAAGGTGGGGAGGGGCTGAGTGTCTGCCTCCCTTTTAGGGGGAAATATTCTGCCCTTTTAATATTTCCTAAAATATCTCATTTTCTAGGAGAGGGGTGGGTTTGAACTTCCTACCATGGCATCACGAGGGGTGATTATATACAGGTAATCCTCAACTTACAACCCTTTGTTTAGTGACCATCCAAAGCTGCCACATCACTGAAAAAAGGGACTTGTGACCATTTCTCACACGCGTGACCATTGCGGCATCCCCGTGGTCATGTGACCAAAATACGGACGCTTGGCAACTGGTTCACATTTACGACGGTTGCAATGTCCTGGGGTCACGTCATCCTCTTTTGCGACCTTCTGGCAAGCAAAGTCGAGGGGGAAGCCAGATTCCCTTAACAACCGTGTTACTTACTTAACAACCACAGTGACTCACTTAACGACTGTGTCAAGGAAGATCATAAAATGGAGGCAAAACTCAGTCAACAATTGTCTTGCTTGGCAAGAGATATTTTGGGCTGTAAGTTGAGGACTACCTTCAATATATAACTGATCTGCCTATCATATTTTCCCCCTTTCCTATATAATAATAATACCTTTATTAAATTTCAAAGTCAAACATTAAAATACAAGCAAACCTAACAGGGAACAGGGAATAGCAAAACTAATGATAAAAGTGACCAATAATTGCAACCAACACATTTAAGGGTCTTAAATATATTTTAAGGGACGCGGTGGCTCAGTGGCTAATAGCAATAGCAATAGCAGTTAGACTTATATACCGCTTCATGGGGCTTTCAGCCCTCTCTAAGCGGTTTACAGAGTCAGCATATTGCCCCCAACAACAATCCGGGTCCTCATTTTACCCACCTCGGAAGGATGGAAGGCTGAGTCAACCCTGAGCCGGTGAGATTTGAACAGCCGAACTGCAGAACTGCAGTCAGCTGAAGTAACCTGCAGTGCTGCATTTAACCACTGCGCCACCTCGGCTCTTCACCTCGGCTAAGACGGCGAGCTTGTCAATCAGGAAAAGGTCGGCAATTCGGCGGTTTAAATCCCTAGCACCGCGCAACGGAGCGAGCTCCTGTTACTTGTCCCAGCTACTGCAAACCTAGCAGTTTGAAAACATGTAAAAAATGCAAGTAGAAAAAAATAAGAACTATCTTTGGTGGGAAGGTAACGGCCTTTGGCGTTTAGTCATGCTGGCCACATGACCACGGAAACGTCTTCGGACAGTGCTGGTCCTTTGGCTTCGAAACGGAGATGAGCACCGCCCCCTAGAGTTGGGAAAGACTAGCACATATGTGCGAGGGGAACCTTTACCTTTAATGCCTTTTAGTTTGAAAGAGAATCAGTAATTGTTTATTGGTTTATTAGCAATAGCAATCGCAGTTAGACTTATATACCGCTTCATAGGGCTTTCAGCCCTCTCTAAGCGGTCTACAGAGTCAGCATATCGCCCCCACAGTCTGGGTCCTCATTTCACCCACCTCGGAAGGATGGAAGGCTGAGTCAACCTTGAGCCGGTGAGATTAGAACCGCTGAACTGCAGATAACAGTCAGCTGAAGTGGCCTGCAGTACTGCACCCTAACCACTGCGCCACCTCGGCTCCTATAAATTTATATGCTGCGTATCTTGCCTAGAGATTCAACAACCAGCTTCCAAATTTAAGCAGATAATACCAATATTTTAAAATACTAATAATCCACTTTCTAAAATACCCACACATATAAAACATTATTCTCTTAATCTTAAGGCAACCGAGAATAAATGGTCCAATTATTTGATTATTTGAAAAGCTAGAATGTCTCTCTCATTCAATCCAATCTGATCCTCAATTTTTCTTTATTTCCATGTAAGTCTTGAAGAAATCCGTCACCAATGAAGAGCTGTTGTCTCCCGGGGCCCCTTACATCAAGAAAACACTGACAGTGAGTCTGCAGGTCACCACGTTAGCCTTCTGGCTGAAATCCATCTTTGTGACTGGAACTCAGAACATCCCTGAGTATTTGTAGAATAATAAAAGTTTCAACTCAAGGTCATTTCTTAGTGAAGTGATGGACACATACATGTGATTTCTTTGACAATGGTGCGATAAGTCATCTCCCATTCTTTTCTTTTTTTACTAATTAACAGAGTTGGAAGGGACCTTAGAGGTCATCTAGTCCAACCCCCCCCTCAAGCAGGAGACGCTACACCATTTCTGACAAATGGCAGTCCAGTCTCTTCTTGAAAGCTTCCAGTGATGAAGCTCCCACAATTTCTGAAGGCAACTTCTGTTCCATGGGTTGATTGTTCTCACTGTCAGAAAATTCTTCCTTATTTCCAGGTTGAATCTCTCCTTGGCCAGTTTCCATCCATTATTCCTTGCCTGGCCTTCAGGTGGTTTGGACAATAGCTTGACCCCTTCCTCTCGGTGGCAGCCCCTCCAATATTGGAAGACTGCTCTCCTGTCTCCCCTGGTCCTTCTCTTCATTAGACTAGCCATGCCCACTTCCTGCAACCGTTCATCGTATGTTTTAGTCCCCAGTCCCCTAATCATCCTGGTTGCTCTTCTCTGCATGGCTTTTGACTTCTCAGTCTATCTCAGTCAGTGGTGGGATTCAATTTTTTTTACTACTAGTACTGTGGGTGTGGCTTGGTGGGCGTGGCAGGGGAAGGATACTGTAAAATCTCTATTCTCTCCCCACTCCAGGGGAAGGTTACTGCAAAATCCCCATTCTCTCCCAATCAGCTGGGACTTGGGAGGCAGAGAATAGATGGGGGCGGGGCCAGCCAGAGGTTCTCCGAACTACTCAAAATTTCCGCTACTGGTCCTCCTGAACTGGTCAGAACCTGCTGAATCCCACCTCTGATCTCAGTGTTTCTCAGCCCTGGTCGCTCTAAGAAGTATGGACTTCAACTCCCAGAATTCCCCAGGCAGTTGGGGAACTGAAGTCCACACCTCTCAGAGTGCCCAAGGTTGAGAAATGCTGCTCTATCTTGGGACCGGTGGCCTGCCTGCCACCCAAGGGGTAAGGATGGTACCTTCTCATAGCATCAACCAAGGATGACCCACCAAGTTTCCCCATCCTTAATTCTTGAAGACTTTGTGGAAACATCCATGTATTTGTCTTGAGCACAGTATCAGAGTCATTCACCACTGCCTTTTTCCCAAGATGCATCGTGATTTCCTATCCTACTCTGTAGCCTTTCCTCAGCTTTCCTCTCGGAGTCCATCCACGCCCAACCATGTTGAGTTTCCAAACACAGACAAAGTCTGTAGAAGTGTGGGTCAAAAGAAGAATCAAGCAATAATATGTTTTGTGGATACATAGATAAAGCTTTTTTTCCTTCCTTCCTCCTCCCCCTCTCCTCCTCCTCTTCTTCTTCTTTTCCTCCTCTTCTCCTTTTCCTTCCCCCCTCCCACTCCTCTTCCTCTTCTCCTCCTCTTCTTCTCTTTCCTTCTCCTCCTCCTCCTCTTCCTCTTCTCCTTCCCTTCCCCTTTCCTCCTCCTCCTCTTCTCCTCCTCCTTCCTTCTCCTCCCTCCTCCCCCTCCTCGTCTTCTTCTCTTCCTTCTCTTCTTCTCCTTTTCATTCTCTTCCTCTTCTCTTCTTTTTTCTCCTCCTCCTCCTCCTCCTCCTCCTCTTCTCCCCTCTCCCCTCCCCATATTCCCCTTCCTCCTCTCCTTCTTCTCCTCCCCTCCCCCTCTTCTTCCTGCTGCTCCTTGTTTACCTCCTCATTTGCAGATTGTAGGGGATGCAGTTGGCTGGGGTTTTGTAGTGCGTGGAGGTCAGCCATGCCACATCCAAGCTGTAGATCCAGGAGGACCAGCTGCTGCTGCTGGCATGAAGGTACTAGAATTTGAGCCTCATGAATTAGATATATAGAGACTTCACCTCTGATTCCTTTCCCAGACAAGGACCTTCCATCCATCCACTGCTCATGTTTGTATGTATGTATGTATGTATGTATGTATGTATGTATGTATGTATATACACACACACACACACACACAGACACACAGACACAGACACAGACACAGACACACACACACACATATAATAGATTAGTACATAGATATAAGATAGAGGAGTGAGAGAGGGGTGTTTGTATGTTTGTGTGTGTGTGTGTGTGAGAGAGAGAGAGAGATAGATGATAGATTAGTAGATAGATATAAGATAGAGAGATGAGGGTGTGTGTGTGCGCGTCTGTGTGTGAGAGTGAGAGAGACAGAGACAGAGAAGAAAGAGAAAGAGAAGAGAGAGACACACAGAGAGATGATAGTAGAGAGATATGAGAGAGATGAGAGGGGTGTGTGTGTGAGAGAGAGACAGACAGAGAGATAGAGAGAGAGAGACACACACACACACAGACACACACACAGAGAGAGACAGAGAGAGACAGAGACAGAGACAGAGAGAGATATTAGATTAGTAGATAGATATAAGAGAGAGATGAGGTGTGTGTGAGAGAGAGACAGAGAGAGATAGAGAGAGAGACACACACACACACACAGACACACAGAGAGAGAGAGAGACAGAGAGAGACAGAGACAGAGACAGAGAGAGATATTAGATTAGTAGATAGATATAAGAGAGAGATGAGGTGTGTGTGAGAGAGAGAGACAGAGAGAGAGACACACACACAGACACAGAGAGAGAGAGACAGAGAGAGATATGATAGATTAGTAGATAGATATAAGAGAGAGATGAGGTGTGTGTGAGAGAGAGACAGACAGAGAGAGAGAGACAGAGAGACAGACACACACACAGAGAGAGAGAGAGACAGAGACAGAGAGAGATATGATAGATTAGTAGATAGATATAAGAGAGAGATGAGGTGTGTGTGTGAGAGACAGACAGAGAGAGACAGAGAGAGAGACAGACACACACACACAGAGACACAGAGAGAGAGAGAGACAGAGAGAGATATGATAGATTAGTAGATAGATATAAGAGAGCGATGAGGTGTGTGTGTGAGAGAGAGACAGACAGAGAGAGACAGACAGAGAGACAGACACACACACACACAGAGAGAGAGAGAGAGAGAGAGAGAGAGAGAGAGAATGAATAGATAGAGTGTTGCTTAGTTCAGGGGTGTTTTACTTCTCTCTCTTCCTTTTCCAGGTCTGCCAATTTGTCTACTCGGTGAATGGAATGTATGTTTTACATTTGGATTACCAGACTGTGAGCAATCTCATTGTGACAGGACCTCGGACTCTGGTGCTCGAAGTGATGGAAGAAGATGAATGAGGGTTTTCCTCCTTCCTCCTCTCCCCAACATTTTGAGATCAGCACTCGCTTTCCCAGCTGTGGTGTCAACTCTGAAGCTAGCTGGACATGTGGAAGATCTGATCCATGTTCCCTGAACCCTAAAAACATTGGTTTTTTTATATTTTTATATCTATTACCTTCTCAACCTCAGCAAGTTAAAGATGTGTGGACTTCATGGCTGGCTGGGGATTTCTGGATGTTGAAGTCCAGAACATGTTCAAGTTACCAAGGTTGAGAAATACTGAGGAAGTGAGGGACAAAGAAGTGGGAGTCAGCTTATTTTCCAAAGCACCTGAGGGCAGGACAAGAAGCAATGGGTGGAAACTAATCAACTTAGAACTAAAGAGAAATTTCCCGACAGTGAGGACAATTAATCAGAGGAACGACTTGCCTCCAGAAGTTGGGAATGCTCCAACACTGGAAGTCTTTAAGAAGATGTTGGATAGCCATTTGTCTGAAATAGTATAATGCTTCTTGCCTGAGAAGACAAGTGGATTAGAAGACTTTTCTAAAGCCTCTGAAGATCAAACAAGGAATAATGGATGGAAACTGACCAAGGAGAAAGATTCAACCTGGAAATAAGGAGAAATTTTCTGACAGTGAGAATAATCAACCCATGGAACAGAAGTTGCCTTCGGAAGTTGTGGGAGATTCATCACTTAATATGAGAAAGTATCCTTCCCCTGCCATGCCTGCCAAGCCACACCCACCAAGCCACGCCCACAGAACCGGTAGTAAAAAAATATATTGAACCCCACCACTGACTGAGATAGACTGAGAAGTCAAAAGCCATGCAGAGAAGAGCAACCAGGATGATTAGAGGACTATAGTTAGGACTATCCCTATAGTTGTTAAGTTAGTAACTTGGTTGTTAAGTGAATCTGGCTTCCCCCATTGACTTTGCTTTCTCAGAAGGTCACAAAAGGGGATCATCGCACGACTCCGGGATACTATAACCGTCATAAATCTGAGCCAGTTGCCAGTAATTTGAATTTTGATCTCATGACCATGGGGATATTGCAACAGTCATGTGTGAAAAATGGACACATTTTTCCAGTGCTGTTGTAACTTCAAACGGCCACTAAATGAATGGTTATAAGTTGAGGGTATTCCCAGCACGCCAGCAAGAAAGCAACTTTGGGACTCTCATTTTGATTATTATTTTTGTAACAATGCCGAGAATCGAAGGGCTTCTCCAGAAACGACATTTCTCCAAATCGTTACCAATTCCTCTATTTATCGCTCTATTTATGAAATTATTATCCCCCCCCCCCCCCGGTGGCCTGGAGAAATTGACAGGAATTTGGACCAAAATACCATTCTGTCAATCCCCGGGACCGTTTTCAACTAACAAAGCACCGTTTCGAAACTTGTCTTCGTGGCAAGAATCGAAATATTGCCCTCCTCACCTCCGGCTCTTGATTTCAAGTCTGAACATTGCCTTGTCGTTCCACTGACATCCGAGTGCCGAGGGAAATATATGCTATATTTGCTATATTTCTGAGCGCCGAGGGAAATATATGCTATATTTATGCTGATAAATAAATAAAGGGATGGTCTCTTGTGACGAGCCTAATGACAGAGAGTGGAAGTGTGACCTTCCTCCCATACTTGGGCATACCAGGGGTTGTGACTTTATATATATAAATATATATATATATATATATGTTTTCCGAGGTTTTCGCGGGTGTTAGTATGTAGGTCTCTAGTTGTTCGGGTTTTCTCCCGCGTAGAATTGGAGATGTCTTGGCGACGTTTCGACGAAGTCACATTCGTCATCTTCAGGCTGCTGCTGACTACTTCCTCCTGGAAACACCAAACCTGAAGTAGTCAGCAGCAGCCTGAAGATGACGAATGTGACTTCGTCGAAACGTCGCCAAGACATCTCCAATTCTACGCGGGAGAAAACCCGAACAACTAGAGACCTACATATATATTATATATATATTATATATATATAATAAATAAATATATATATATATATATATATATATATATATATATATATATATATATATATATATATATATATATATATATATATATATATATATATATATATATATATATATATATAAAAGCGTTTTGTAATGTGATATTTCTTTAATTTTCTCTCCGATCACAGGACAGTGTGTGCAGGGGTGGGCTTCAAACATTTCAGCAATGGGGTTTCCTGCCCGGTTGCTGGGTGGGCGTGGCGTCTCTTCCCCGCGGCCCTGACATGCTTCTCTGCCTTCCCTGCAGCCTTCGCAAGTTGTCCATGGGGACACCAGGATGGCCGCGTGGAAGGCAGGGAAGCATGGCAAGGCCGCAGGGAAGGAGGCAGGGCTAGCTAGCTAAGCCGAGATTTGCAGGCTTACCTGGAAGACGGATCAGGGGTGCAGTGCTTCAGCCACGCAAGCTGCAGAGCAGAGACTGGATGGGGTGAGCAAGTGGCGACCGGGGAGCACGGGACCGGTTTGGGGGGCGTGGCCAGCCAGCAGTCACTACCGGTTCTGCGACCCAGGCCACCATACCACTACTGGTTCGTCTGAACTGGTCTGAACCGGTAGGAACCCACCTCTGGACAGAACAATTAACCAGTGGAATGGCTCTCCTCCAGAAGTTGTGGTGCTCTAACCCTGGAGGATTTTAAGAAGAGCTTGGACAACCATTTGTCCGAAATGATAATAGGATTTCCGCTTGACCCGGGGGTTGGACTAGAAGACCTCCAAGTTCCCTTCCAACTCTGTTATTCTGTCAAAAGCTGACCTCCAATAACTTCTACAATTTTCCCGTCTGTTTTCTTCTCGTCGCCTCTTCTTCCTTTCTGCTGGAACAAACGTGTCTTTTAAGAATCAATCAGGGCATGTCATTGGATGCCACTTCTATTTTTAGAGGGTCAAAAGAATGACACTTGTTTTTTGTTTTTTTTTAGGCTCTTCAGTAGGAATTGGTGGATAGATGATTAGGCAAAGGGCTTATTAAAATGCTTCTTTTACGGAAGTGCTCTGCCTGTGTGTCGCTGAGACTCTTTGTCTCTCTCTCTGTCTCTCTGTCTCTCTCTCTCTCTTTCTCTCTTTTTCTCTCTGTCTTTCTCTGTGTGTCTCTGTATTTCTCTTTGAGTCTCTCTCTCTGCATCTCTCTGTCTCTCTCTCTCTGTCTCTTTCTCTCTCTTTCTTTCTGTGTGTGTCTCTCTCTGTCCCTTTCTCTCTGTCTCTCTGTTTCCGTCTTTCTCTCTGTGTCTCTCTTTCTGTCTGTTTCTCTCTCTGTGTGTCTCTCTCTTTCTCTCTGTCTCTCTCTGTCTCTTCTCTGTCTTTCTCTCTGCCTTTCTGTCTCTGTCTTTCGCTGTCTCTCTGTCTCTCTCTGTCTTTCTGTCTGTCTGTCTCTTTCTGTCTCTTTCTCTGTGTCTCTCTCTCTCTTTCTCCCTGTCTCTGTCTCTTCTCTGTCTTTCTCTCTGCCTTTCTGTCTCTGTCTTTCGCTGTCTCTCTGTCTCTGTCTGTCTTTCTGTCTGTCTCTCTTTCTCTCTGTCTCTCTCTCTGTGTCTCTTTCTCTGTCTCTCTCTCTGTCTTTCCCTCTCTGTCTCTCTGTCTCTGTCTTTCTGTCTGTCTCTCTCTCTCTCTTTCTCTCTGGCTCTCTCTCTATGTCTCTCTGTATTTCTCTCTCTCTCTCTCTCTCTCTGCGACTGCGTCTCTCTCTCTCTCTCTTTCTGTGTGTCTCTCTCTCTGTCCCATCCTCTCTCTCTCTGTTTCTGTCTTTCTCTCTCTGTGTGTCTGTCTCTTTCTCTTTGTGTCTCTCTTTCTATATCTTTCTCTCTCTGCATCTCTCTCTCTTTCTCTGTCTGTCTCTCTGTCTCTGTCTCTCTGTCTCTGTCTTTGTCTCTCTCTGTGTGTGTCTCTGTCTGTCTTTCTCTCTGTCTCTCTCTGTCTCTCTGTCTTTCTCTTTCTCTCTGTCTCTCTGTGTCTCTTTATCTTTCTCTCTCTGTGTCTCTGTCTTTCTCTTTGTGTCTCCCTCTCTTTCTCTCTCTGTGTCTCTCTGTCTTTCTCTCTGTCTCTGTCTCTTTCTCTCTCTGTGTCTCTGTCTTTCTCTCTGTCTCTGTCTCTTTCTCTTTGTGTCTCTCTCTGTGTCTCTCTGTCTTTCTCCCTCCCTCCCTCCCCCCCCTCTCTCACACACACAGCCTTCTCAATACTTTCTTTCACTAAATCCGCCACTGTCTTTAGCTTGGTTTGACTGTTTGGATGACCAGGAATAGAAAATTCCACCCAGAATTAACCTAGCAGGGCTGATGGTGACCACTTCCTGTCCTCTTGGGATCCATTGAATTTTTCATGAAGGGCTTTTCAGAAACCTGAAAGCAAGGCTTTTTTAATGTTTTAATTAATTATTATTTTTAAATCCTGGATTTCTTCAGCTGACGAATGAATTGAATTAGCCTCATTACTTCCTGCTGTAGGAAGTTAGCACCCACCCCATTTCCTAGAAGAATGAAATATCCAAGGAAATATTGAAAAGGCAGAATATTATATTTCCCTGGATGTGAAAAGAGAGAAACATGTTTTAAAGACAAAGTGGCTCCCTGCAGCTTCCTGCCAACCCCCCACACACTTTTGTCAATGGGCCATTAAAGGCCTGCGCCAGTCTATTCTACTGTAGGAAGTTAAAACCCACCCCCCTCTCCTAGAAGAATGAAATATCCTGGGAAATATTAAAAAGGCAACATATTACATTTCCCTGGATAAGAAATGGAGAAACCTTTTTTTTTAATTTTTTTAATTTTTATTACATAACACATACACACAACAATGAAAAAACAAAAAGAAAAAAAAACACAAAAAAGGAAAAACCCCATCATCACATACAGCATGTCGTTTGGTTACAGGTGTTTTAACATTTATCATTCTTATACATTTATTATTTCATTTAATAGGTCATAATATACAGTTTGGGTTGCTTTGTTTACCATCCCTTCCTCCTGTTATAACACCACCTTATTTTCCCTTTCTTTTCTCCCTCCCTCCCTTCTCTACTTTCTTCCTTCCTCCTCTCCTTTCCCTTCCTTCTTCCTGTACCTTTCTCCTACTCCTGCTCTTCCCCTTCCTACCCTCTTTCTCTCCTTTCCATCCTCCTCTCCTTACCTCTTTCTTTCCACCCTCTCTCCCTTCTCTACTTTCTTCCTTCCTCCTCTCCTTCCACTTCCTTTTCCCCTTACCTCTTCTTTGCTCCTGCTCTTCCTCGTTCCCTTCCTATCTTCTCTCCCTTCCATCCTCCTTTCCTTTCCCTTTCCTTTCTCCCTCCCTCCCTTCTCTACTTTCCTCATGTTTTTAGGCAGGAAACAGATTCACTCTTGATAGCCCCCACCTTTGTCAATGGGCCATTAAAAGGACTGAGCCAGTCTATTCTACATAACAAAGATATTCCCCTTCAGCTCCAGGGTGATGGGATCAAGGCATGATAGTACTAGCCATTTACCCATCTCATCACAGCACCTGGGAGGAAGCAATGCTCAACCAAACTTGGACTCAAAGCACAGCCTAGAGAGTTGCCCCTGCATGGCCCCATGGGAGCCTGACTCAAATTCAAAAGCCCAGAGAGGGCATAAAACCGGAGACTTTCAGCATCTCTGCCCTTTTTCTTCTTCACCCAACATCTGGAAGCATCTGATTCCCCTTTTCTGCTCAGGACCTCAAGCCATGTGGTCCTGTCCACCATTAAAACCATCTTTCCAAGCAGCCTCCATGTTTCCAGTGTCTTTTCCCCCCACTTGGTATTGAACCCAGGACAGTGGTGGGTTTCAAAAAAATTTCGAACCTACTCTGTGGGTGTGGCCTCCTTTGTGGGAGTGGCTTGCCGGCCATGTGACCTGGTGGGAGTGGCTTGCCAGCCATGTGTTCTCTCTCTCTCTCTCTCTCTCTCTCTCTCCCTCCCACCCTCCCTCCCTCCCTCCCTCCTTCCTTTTGTCTCTCTGTCCCTTTTTCCTTTTTTTCTTTCATCTCTCCCTCACTTTTTCTTTCTTTTTTATTTCTTTCTTTCTTCCTTTCTTTCTCTTTCTCTGTGTGAGTCTGTGTGTGTCAGTGGTGGGTTTCAAAAATTTTTGGACCCTCTTCTGTAGGTGTGGCCTGCTTTCTGGTGGAACCTCTTCTAACCGGTTTGGTAGATTTGATGAACCGGTTCTACCGGACTGGTGCGAACTGGTAGGAACCCACCTCTGACCCAGAAGGACATTCCTTCCAACACTGCTTTTAGAAACCATCCCAAATCACCCCCTAAGTAACATGCCTAATGTTGTGAACTTCCCAGAGTTGTTGGACATGAGATGGGCAGCAAATAAATTGTATAAATAAATAAATGAATTCCTGCACAGCAAAAGGAAAGCTAAATGGCACAAAACAAATACTCGAACCGGTTTGACAACTTTTACCTTGTTTTTAACTTTTCTTCCTGAGAGGTCAGTGTAGCTCCCAATGATGCTGGGAGCTCTTAGCTACCATTTTTTAATTTTTGTTGGTTGCCGATAGAGCAAATTCAGAGGTGAAATTGCAAAGCGTGATGCCTATTGTATTCATTTTAATTCTATTGTACAGTGGAGTGGAGAGTAGAGTAGAGAGTAGAGTAACGTATTAGAGTGGAGTGTAGGTGGGTTGCTCCCAGCATTAATGCTGGTTCGGTGCGCGCAAAAATTTTGCACGTGCACACCAGGCACGCACTCTGTGCATGTGTGCATTTGGGCACAAATAGGTGTGTGCAGGCACAAAACATTTTAAAAAAGGAAAAAATACATTTATGCAATTATAATAGTTCTGCACACGCGCAGAACCAAAAATCAAGATGGCAGCCCCGTAGGAGAACCGGTTCAGGGGCGTGACAGGCCTGAGTCGCTGCCGGTTCCAGCGACCCAGGGCTGCCAAGCTATTACCAGTTCGGCCAAACCAGTCCAAACTGGTGGGAACCCACCTCCGGAGCAGAGTAAAGTAGAGTGTGGAGTAGAATCAGTGGTGGGATTCAGCCAGTTCGCACCTATTCGGGAGAACCGGTTGGTAACTTTCTAAGCAGTTGGGAGAACCGGTTGTTGGAAGAAATCTTATTTTCTTTTTTTCTCACTTTACAGGGCTAATCCTGTAAGGAAGGCAGGAAGGAAACATTCTAGTGTTTCTAGTCTAATCTTTATTGACCTGCTTACAAAAACTGCCTCTCCCATTAACCCTTATTACATTGTCACAGCTAAGCCCCTATTGACCTGAGTGAGGTTGAGTTGGCCATGCCCACCTGGTCACATGACCACTGAGCCACGCCTACCCAGATGGTCATTAGGGCAGAGAACCGGTTGTTAAATTATTTGAATCCCATCACTGAGTAGAATGTAGAGTGTAGTGGAGAATGGAGTGTAGTGGAGTGTAGAGTGTAGTGGAGTAGAGTAGAGTAGAATGTAGAGTAGTGTATTCCACTCCACTTTACACTACTAGAGTCGAGTGGAGTGGAGAATAGAGATTAGAGTAGAGAATAAAGTAGCATATAGAATGGAGTGGAGTAAAGTAGAATGTAGAGTACAGTGTAGTGTAGAGTAGAATGTAGAATGAGTGTAGAGACGAGTGTAGAGGAATGTGAAGTGAAGTAGAGTGTAGAAGAGTGTGTAGCGTAGAGTAAAGTAGAGCTGAGTTGAGTAGAATGGGTTTTATTTGTAGTTTAAAATCCCATCAGTTAATATTATTTCAGTATGGTTAATTCTGGACTTATGATCACTATTGAGCCTAAATAGACAGTTAAGCAAATTTTGCCCCATTTTATGACCTTTCTTGCCTCTGTTGTTAAGTGAATCACTGCAGCTGTTCAGTTACCACATTATGGCTCTTCTAGACGTTTTCTTTCAGCACAGTAAGAAGATCAAGGAAGACCAATAAGCCTATAATAAATTTGATAGTAATCCCACTTATTTGATTTTCGTGTTTGCATTTCATGATTCCCCACTAGAGAAATCTCTGCACCCAAAAAAACGGATGCGGGAAGGGTCAAATGTGTCATCAACCTTGAAATACCCACAAGAGATCTACAGTAAGCCCAGCTCACTGTGAATTCAATGGACTCTTATCTACCACTCACTTGCTTTACTAAATAACAGAATAACAGATATGGAAGGGACCTTGGAGGTCTCCTAGTCCAACCCACGGCTCAGGCAGGAGACCCTATATCCTTTCAGACAAATGGCTGTCTAATCTCTGCTTGAAAACATCCAGTGATGGAGCACCAGAGGTGGTATTCAGCCAGTTCTGACAGGTTCTGGAGAAACAGTGGCGGAAATGAGTAGTTCAGAGAACTGGGAAATAGGCTGGCCACGCCCATGCTGCCTCCCTGCCTCCCGGCTGATCTTCTTTTGTTGCCCTGAATGAGAGAATGGAGCTGGAAAACAGGTTAGTGGGGTGGGGAGGGAATGGGGATTTTGCAGTATCCTCCCCCTGCCACGCCCACAAAGCCACGCCATGCCCACAAAGCCACACCACGCCCACAAAGCCACGCCACGCCCACAAAGCCACGCCCACAACATCTGGAGACAAGTCTTTCCACTATTTGATTATTGTTACTGTCTGCAAATTTCTCCTTAATTCTAGGTCGGTTCTCTCAATTAGTTTCCATTCGCCTTCAGGAGCTTTTTCTGTGATGGCCCGCCAAGTACTGGAAGATAACTATCTCATCACCCTTGGTTCTTCTCTTCCTTAGGCTAACAGTCAGGAAATTTATCCTTAGTTCTAGGTTGCTTCTGTCCTTGTTTGGTTTCCACCCATTGCTTCTTGTCCTGCCCTCAGGTGCTTTGGAGAATAGCTTGATTCTAACTTGATAGCTCAGATTCTTGTAGAGAGCTTATTAAGCATGCAATAAACCTTTATGTGCCTTTGAACTGCCTGGATGTCCTGTTTTATTTCTTTCTTTTTATTATAAATTTTTATTTTAAAACACATAAACACATCGACAAAAACAGACACATGACTTAAGACAACTTAGGAACAAGAAGTTCCATCATATATCATACAGCGGTTCCGTATCGGTTTCTTTGCAGTTAGTGTTTTCCCTTCTATACATTTCTATCTTGCATTCATGGTCTCCTTTTTTTTATAATATACTTTTTTATTTTCCATTTTCATAACATATAATCACATGTAAACTATTACATAGCCAATATCCTATTTTATTATGTAGTAATTACATCAGTTCCTCTTGTCATCAATGTCCAGAAAGGTAAAAACCCATTATTAGCTCTTCTGCTCTCCATACACCTCTTTCTTCTACCTCTCTCCTACCTCCTTTCTTCCCTCCATCATCCTTTTCTACTCTACTTTCCCTTCCTTTCTCCTTCTCCTCTCTCTTCATTCCACTCCTCCTTATCCTCCTCATCTTCCCCCCTTACTCTCTCTCCTATCCCTCTCTTCCTATCTTTCTTCTCTCCTCTGTTTCCCACTCTTCATTCATGGCCTCCTTATTCGTTATCCATTTTTATGTACAATTCTATATTTATTTATAATTAGCTATTTATAACCAAATATTGTTTACCTATATTGTGCTATATATTCTTACTGTCATTTATTCTCTTACATACAATTCTAGGTATACATTCACATGGTTATTCTTTTTCTTTGCCATTCTTATACTATTGTTATTCCATTTAAAAGATTATAAGGTATATTTTGGATTGCTTTGTTTACCATCCCTAGCGCCTGTTGTAACACCACCTTATTTTCTCTTTCTTTTCTTTTCTCTCTCCCTTCCTTCTCTACTTCCTTCCTTCCTCCTCTCCTTCCCCCTCTTTCTTCCCTTACCTCTCCCCTACTCTTCCCCTCTCTCTTCCCCTTCCTACCCTCTCTCCTTCTCTTTCTCTCCCATCTTCCCTCCTCTCCTTCTCTTTCTCTCCCTTCCACCCACCTCTCCTTACCTTTCTTCTTCCCTTACCTCTCCTCCACTCTTCCTCTTCCTTTCCTACTATCTCTCCTTCTCTTTCTCTCCTTGCCACCCTCCTCTCCTTTCCCTTCCTTCTTCCCTCCCTTCTTTCCTTCCTCCTCTCCTCTCCTTCCTTCTTCCCTCCCTTTCTTTTTCTATTGTTATAGGTGTCTCTTTCAAATGTCCTGTTTTCTTGTGCTTGATTAGTGGATTATGACCGGTTTCATATCATCGGTTCAAAGCAGGCATGTTGATGCTTGAGCGTGCCCGTCTATCTGTCTGCTGTAATCTGAAATCAAAAATGGAGATTATGCTGTCCCTTCTCTGCTTTTGAAGCCCTAAGCAGTTCCACCGAGAAGAGCAACTGAAGTTAATTAGGGGAATATTTGACTTAAAACGAGAAATATGGCCCTTTGTAGATCAATTTGGCTTGCCAGTCATACTAAGGAATGTACAAGGTTTCAGGGCTGAAATGATATTATAAGCGTAAAACCAAGGCAGTTTGGAGTAGTGGTTAAAGACTTGAAGTGTGTCTATGTATTTATTTATATTTATTTATTGACTTTTCTTCTCAGAAGATCACAGAAGAGGCTCACCTGACCCTTGCCAAGCACCTGCATTTTGAACAAGTGACCGTGGGATACGACGGTCGTAAGTGTGAAAAATCCTCATAAGTCACGGTTTTCAGTGCTGTTGTAACTCCGAAGGGTCGCTAAATGAACGGTTTTAAGTCGAGGACTACCTGTACAACTTCCCTCCAGAATGCTCCGACACTGGAGGTGTTTAAGAAGAAATTGGACACCTATTTGTCTGAAGTGGTGTAGGGTTTCCTGCCTAAGCAGGGGTTGGATTAGAAGACCTCCAAGATTCTGTTGAAAGAAATGTCCTTCTGGGTTCAACTCCAAGTGGGGAAGAAGACACTGGAGACATGGAGGCTGCTTGGAAAGATGGTTTATTGTTGGACAGGGCCACATGGCTTGAGCCCTGTACAGAAAAGGTGATCACATGCTTCAATGTTGGGTGGAGAAGAAGAGAAGGGCTGAGGGAGGGGCTTGCTAGGCTTTTATATCCTGTTCAGTCCCACCTCTCTGTTTCCTGTTCCTGTGTAAGAAATGTATTCTGACTGGTTGTCAGACTCCCAGGGTGCCATGCAGGGGGCTACTCTCTAGGCTGTGATGAGTTCTCAGATGCCTTGTGGTCAGTTGAGTAATATCCCTTCCCCCTACAGCTGCAGTGAGGAGAAGTCTTTATTATGTAAAGTGGGCTAGCCTGGCCATCTTAATGGCCCATTAGCTGGGGATGGGCAGAAAGCTATAGGCAACTATTCTGTCTTTTAAGACATGTTTCTTTTCACATCCAGAGAAATATTCTGCCTTTTCAATATTTCCTAGGATATTTCATTTTTCTGGGAGAGAGCTGGATGATAACTTCCCACAATCCCTTCCCTTATTCTATATTCTATTCTATTATAAATCTAATAAACCTAAACCTAAACCTAAACCTAAACCTAAACCTAAACCTATTCTATTCTATTCTATTCTATTCTATTCTATTCTATTCTATTCTATTCTATTCTATTCTATTCTATTCTATTCTATTCTATTCTATTCTATTCTATTCTATTCTATTCTATTCTACTCTACTCTACTCTACTCTACTCTAAAATCCAGACACCATTAATGGTAAAGGTTCCCCTTGCACATATGTGCTAGTTTTCCTGACTCTAGGGGGAGATGATGCTCATCTCCGTTTCAAAGCCGAAGAGCCAGCGCTATCCAAAGACGTCTCCGTGGTCATGTGGCCGGCATGACTAAATGCCGAAGGAGCACGGAGCGCTGTTCCCTTCCCACCAAAGGTGGTCCCTATTTTTCTACTTGCATTTTTTACGTGCTTTCGAGCTGCTAGGTTGGCAGAAGCTGGGACAAGTAACAGGGAGTGAAGGATTCAAACTGTTGACCTGCCGATCGACACGCTCAAGCATCTTAGCCATTGAGCCACCGTGTCCCTATCCAGAGATCATTAGAGCAGTGTTTCTCAACCTTGTCAACTTGAAGATGTCTGGACTTCAACTCCCAGAATTCCCCAGCCAGCGAATGCTGGCTGGGGAATTCTGGGAGTTGAAGTCCAGACATCTTCAAGTTGACAAGGTTGAGAAACACTGCATTAGAGAGCAACACACTGAAGGTCTTCCCTGTGTCTTTCTGCCCTCTAGTGATCACCTGGATAATTGCAGCCCAGTTACTGAGTCCTAGCCATCTATGCACAAATGTCAATCTCAAAAAGGAGGAAAAATTGCACTTTTTTGGGGTGAAAAACGGTCACAAGTCACTTTTGACAGCACAGTTGTAACTTCGAATGGTCACTGAACGAATGGTTGTAAGTCAAGGGCTACCTGTACTAATTTTGTACAGCATACCTGGCTACCTCTATTCAAAGGGACCCACATGCTGTAAACCAAGATTGTGAAACCATGATTGATCTTAGAATGGGGTCCAGAGCCAATAAAGCTTACTAAAAGTTTTTTCACGATCCTTTGTTCAAACTATCCTGTTCTCCGTAGTATTTAAGGGTGGCCCCTTTATAGTATGGTATGGAATGGTATCGGTGGTGGGTTTCAAAAATTGTTCGAACCTACTCTGTGGGTGTGGCCTCCTTTGTGGGAGTGGCTTGCCACCCATGTGACCAGATGGGAGTGGCTTGCCGCCCATGTGACCGGATGGGAGTGGCTTGCCGCCCATGTGGCCGGATGGGAGTGGCTTGCCGCCCATGTGACCAGATGGGAGTGGCTTGCCGCCCATGTGACCGGATGGGAGTGGCTTGCCGCCCATGTGAACGGATGGGAGTGGCTTGCCGCCCATGTGACCGGATATGAAGATGCCGACGACACTTGTCAGAACCACCTTAAATGACCTCACACACAGCACTGGCATGCATAAGAATATGATGTCAACTTGTTTTTTAAAAGGCATCTTTGGTTTGCGTTAAAACAACTTCAACACACGCAATGTTCTGATTGCACCACAAACACAGTAGTCATCCTTACCTTTCACAGAGGCACTGAGTTTTATAAATAGGAGCATGATAGTGTAGAATAATCATATCCAAGGACCAGTGGTGGGTTTCAAAAAATGTTGGAACCTCTTCTGTAGGTGTGGCCTGCTTTCCGGGTCCACTGGTGGAACCTCTTCTAACCAGTTCGGTAGATTTGACGAACCGGTTCTACCAAATAGGTGCGAACTGGTAGGAACCCACCTCTGCATGGTATGGTTAGTATAGTATAGTATAGTATAGTATAGTATAGTATAGTATAGTATAGTATAGTATAGTATAGTATAGTATAGTATAGTATAGTATAGCATAGCATAGCATAGCATAGCATAGCATAGCATAGCATAGCATTATTATATATA